>NC_133163.1:71926369-72227739 GCF_040802235.1 Manis javanica
GTAGTCGTAGGCAGGTAGCGCATGTGTCAGCTGGGAAAACAAAGTCCCTTCCTGTTTGCTGCCCATCTCCGCTGCCTGTTCTGGTTACCCGCACACTAGGAGCAGCCCTTGGGGCAGCCCAGAGCCCTGTCCAGGGAGGCAGGCACGCCTGATGTGCTCTCCTGCATGAACAGCTCCCCTTCACACCCTGTCCCAGCTTCCTTGGCCTGAGCTGGCGGCCCCGGGACTGGCCTGGGCAGCTGCACACTGGGAGGAGGCTCTGCATGGCTGCTGTGGGGGCAGTCACTCCCCGGCTGCTCAGCCACAGCCACCTGGGAAGGGGAATGAACAGCAGGCTGTTCATTGCCATGAGGGGCTTCAGAGCTGCATTGCCTCCCAGGGGGTTAGGGTACTTGGAGTTCCCTGGGATTCCCAGCTGCTGGGCTGAGTATGCTCAGACAATTCTGTCCAGCTGTGAGGCCCCTATCCCTTTAAGACTTTCAAAAAGCACTCACTTTTCTTTTGTCCCAGGGGAGCCGGCTGCAGGGACCCGTTCGCAGGTTTTAGTTTTCTGTTTCCCTGATTTCCAGTGCACCATGCAATGTGTGTCTGCACTCCCAGTGCAAATGACTAGGGATGAGTATTTAGCAGTCCTGGGCTCCCACTCCCTCTCCACTCTGACACCTCTCTTCCCTCTGGTGGGCTGGGGTGGGGGGAGCACTTAGGTCCCTCCAGGCCACGGCTTGTATCTTACCCCCTTTGTGAGGTGCTGAGTTCTCACAGATGTAGATGTATCCTGGTTATTGTAGTGTATCCACTGGTCTCTCTTTTAGGAATATTTGTATTTGTTGTATTTTCCAAAATATATATGGTTTTGGGAGAAGATTTCCACTGCTCTACTCATGCTGCCATCTTCCCAGAATATATACCCTCTATACCCATTTTATTGCTATTTTTTATCATGAATGGATGTCGAATTTTGTTGAATGCTTTTTCAGCATCTATTGTGATGATCATGTGATTTTTATGCTTCTTTTGGTTGATGTGTTGGATGATGTTGATGGATTTCCTAATGCCGTACCATCCTTGCATCCCTGGGATGAATCCCACTTGATCATGGTGTATTATCATCTTCATGTATTTTTGAATTCAGTTTGCTAATATTTTGTGGAGTATTTTTGCATCTATGTTCACCAGGGATATTGGTTTGTAGTTTTCTTTTCTTGTGTTGTCTTTGCCTGGTTTTGGTACTAGAGTGATGTTAGCTTGACAGAATGTGTTTGGAAGTATTTGCTCCTCTTCTATTTTTTGGAAAACTTTAAGAAGAATGGGCATTATATCTTCTGTAAATGTCTGATAAAATTCAGTGGTGAATCCATCTGCTTCGGGGGTTTTGTTCTTGTGTAGTTTTTAGATTATTGATTCAATTTCATTGCTAGTAATTGGTCTGTTTAGATTTTCTGTTTCTTCCTGGGTCAGTTTTGGAAGGCTGTATTTTTCTAGAAAGTTGTTTCCATTTCTTCTAGGTTATCCAGTTTGTTAGCATATAGATTGTCATAGTATTCTCTAATAATTCTTTCTATTTCTGTGGTGTCCCTGGTGATTTTGTCCTTTCTCATTTCTGATTCTGTTTATGTACGTAGATTATCTTTTTCTATTTATAAGTCTGGCTAGGGGTTTATCTATTTTGTTTATTTTCTCAAAGAACCAGCTTTTGATTTCATTGATTTTTTCTATTGTTTTATTCTTCTCAATTTTATTTATTTCTTCTCTGATCTTTATTATGTCCCTCCTTCTGACTTTTGGCCTCATTTGTTCTTGTTTTTCCAGTTTCAATAATTGTGAGTTTAGACTATTCATTTGGGATTGTTCTTCCTTCTTTAAATAGGCCTGGATTGCTATATACGTTCCTCTTAGAACTGCCTTTGCTGCATCCCATCGAAGTTGGGACATTGTGCTGTTTTTTCATTTGTCCCCGTATATTGCTTGATCTCTATTTTAATTTGGTCATTGATCCACTGATTATTTAGGAGCATGTTGTTAAGCCTTTATGTGTTTTTGAGCCTTTTGTTCTCTTTGTACAATTTGCTTCTAGTTTTTTACCTTTGTGGTCTGAGAGGTTGGTTGGTAGAATTGCAATCTTTTTGAATTTACTGAGGCTCTTTTTGTGGCCTAGTATTTGGCTATTCTGGAAAATGTTCCATGTGCACTTGAAAAGATTGTGTATCCTGTTGCTTTTAGGTGTAGAGTTCTGTAGATGTCTGTTGGTTCCATCTGTTCCAATGTGCTGTTCAATGCTTCTGTCTCCTTACTTATTTTCTGTCTCATTGATCTGTCCTTTGGAGTGGGTGGAGTGTTGAAGTCTCCTTGAATGAAAGCATTATATTCTATTTTTCCTTTTAATTTTGTTAGAATTTGTTTAACATATGTAGGTGAACCTGTGTTGTATGAATAGTTAATTATAATTGTTATATCCTCTTATTAGTTGACCCCTTCATCATAATGTAATGTCCTTCTTTGTCTCTTGTGGCTTTCTTTGTTTTGAAGTCTATTTTGTCTGATACAAGTACTGTAAGACCTGCTCTTTTCTCCTTATTGTTGCAAGAAATATCTCTTTCCATCCCTTCACTTTTAGTCTGTGTATGTCTTTGAGTTTGAAGTGAGTCTTTTGTAGGCAGCATATAGGTGGGTCTTATTTTTTTATCCATTCAGTGAGTCTATGTCTTTTGATTGGTACATTCAGTCCATTTACATTTAGTGTGATAATCGATAGATATGTACTTATTGCCATTGCAGGTTTTAGATTCGTGGTTACTAAATGTTCAAGGGTAACTTTCTTACTATCTGAGAGTGTAACTTAATGCACTTCATATGCTATTACAAACACAATCTAAAGGTTCTTTTTTTTCTCCTCCTTTTTTCCCTCCTCCATTCTTTATATATTAGGTATCATATTCTGTACTCTTTGTCTATCCCTTTTTATTACCTCTGTTGATGGCTATTTAACCTTAGGAACACTTCCATCTATAGCAGTCCCTCTAAAATACACTGTAGAGATGGTTTGTGGGAGGTAAATTCTCAGCTTTTGCTTATCTGGAAATTGTTTAATTTAAACAATTTCAATTAAATTCCCTCTTTCAAATTTAAATGATAATCTTGCTGGATAAATTATTCTTGGTTCAGGGCCCTTCTGCTTCATTGCATTAAATATATCATGCCACTCCCTTCTGGCCTGTAAGGTTTCTGCTGAGAAGTCTGATGATAGCCTGATGGGTTTTCCTATGTATGTGATCTTATTTCTCTCTCTGGCTGCATTTAATACTCTGTCCTTATCCTTGATCTTTGCCATTTTAATAATTATATGTCTTGGTGTTGTCCTCCTTGGTCCCTTGTGTTGGGAGATCTGTGCACCTCTATTGCCTGAGAGACTATCTCCTTCACCAGATTGGGGAAATTTTCATCAATTACTTCCTCAAAGACACTTTCTATCTCTTTTTCTCTCTCTTCTTTGTCTGGTATCCCTATGGTACGAATATTGTTCTGTTTGGTTTGGTCACACAGTACTCTCCATATTCTTTTATTCTTAGAGATCCTTTTTTCTCTCTGTGCCTCACCTTCTTTGTATTCCACTTCCCTAAGTTCTATTCTATTTATCATCTCCTCCACCACATCCAATCTGCTTTTAATACCCTACATTGTGTTCTTCAGTGATTGGATCTCCATCCTAAATTTATTTCTGAGGTGTTGAATATTTTTCTGTACCTCCATGAGCATGTTAATGATTTTTATTTTGAAATATCTTTCAGGAAGATTCATGAGGTCAATTTCATTTGAATCTTTCTCAGGTATATTCATAATTTTGCTTTGAACCAGGTTCCTTTGATGTTTCATAATTTGTCTGTGGTGCCCTCTAGTGCCCAGAAGCTCTACTCTCTGGAGTTGCTCAGCTCCTGGAGCAATGTCAGGGGTGACAGGGGAGCAGTGTTGGTACTTGGGGGGAGGAAAGAGCTGTTTCCTCTGCCTGTCTCCACTGCCAGAACCAGTGGGCCAAACACACAGGTATAAGCCTCTATGCTTTGTGTTTGTAGCTGCTATTGGCGGGACTTCCCTCTCACTGGCCTGATGCCAGGGCAGGGGCTACTGGTTTGTGAACCTGAGCCAGGTGGAGGCTATCCGGGAGGAAGACAAAGCAGACTGCTTATCATGGTGAGGGCCTTGGAGCTGTGTAGCAAGCCAGGGGGATGGAGCAACTGAAGATCATTTAAGTTCCCAACGTACTGAGCAGAGTGCAACTGGACAATATTGTTTACCTGTCTTTTCTACTGAGCAGTAAGCTCTGGGCAATCTTTGCCCCTTTAGAAGCCCTCTTGCTTTTAGGAAATTTCTCAGACTTCCCACCCAGATCAGCCAGATATGAATCCCTGTTTTCCACAAGTAGCTGGAGTCTCCATCTCTCCAGGTCTTCTGCCTGTCTTAGTTTTCCAACCCCACTAAATCACCAGAGCACCATGCAAGGTAGGTTCCTGCTCCCAGAGTAGATCTCCAGGGCTAAGTGTTCAGCAGCCCCAGGCCTCCACTTCCTCCCCACTCTGTTTCTCTTCCTCCCTCTTGCGAGCTGGGGTGGGGGAAGGGCTTGAGCCCCATTGGGTCACAGCCTTGGTATGTACCCTGCTCCAGGTGTATGCAGTCTGGTGCAGCCTTCTTTCCTGCTGATCTTTCAGGATTAGTTGTATTTATTATATTTTTGTATTATATGTGGTTTTAGGAGGAGGTCTCTGTCTCACCTCTCATGCTGCCATCTTTCAGAATTCTTTCTTTCTTAAGGGACCTTAGTCTTTTCTCTTAAGGCCCTTGACTGATTAGATAAGGCTTATGCACATTACAGATGGTCACTGTTTTACTTAAAGTCTACTGATATAAATATTAATTACATCTAAAAAACACCTTCACAGAAGCATTTAGACTAATGTTTGAGCAAATAGTGGGGTGCCATAGCCTAGCCAAATTTGTTTGGAAAGGGTTCAATTTGGTGTAACTGGGAAGCCAGGCAGAGTGAAACCAAAGTTGAGGAAGCAAGCAAGTTTGTTATGCTCTGCAATAGAGTGGGGCTGACCTAATATCTGATAGGCCTTGAGTGCTCAGGGAGGGCTTCTTTTATGTGGTTTGCAAGGGGTTTTAGGTGGGGTGACCTGTGCTAACAAGCACTGATTGACAGTTCAGTAGTCAACCTGACCTTATTGGATGAAATAATCTTTGGTCCTTAATTGTTGAAGGACCACAGTATGCTCTGTACATGCTTGTTCCCAGAATTCTCTCTAATTACCCACCAAGAGGGGCCAAATCACAATGCAGATTTATGCTAAGGATATTACAATGAAGCTAGTTACTTCAGATTAGCTTTTGCATATGCCCTCTTTGGCTCTGGATTGGGGACTGTCCTTGCATTTTATTTCCTTTGTCAGGTGGCTTTTTACTGGAAGAGACAACTATGGTCAGTCAACTTCTCCTCCTACTAAGTGTAGCTTCCTTCCTAACAAGTTAACATATAAAAATATAAAATGAACCATCACAGTGAGTGTATGTTACCTCCATATCTTCTCCACCTGCTCCCTTGCTCAGCCTCTAGCAACCTACATCCCGATACCATCACTAGCCTGAAACACAGCTTTCTCAAAAGGCATGAAATATTTCCTTATTAGTAAGTCCCCATGGCATTTAACATGTTGGACCTTTTGGTAACATTTGGTGTGCTTGGCCACCTCCACCCTCATGGAACCACTCACTTCCTTTTGATTTCTACACAACGTCAGGTCATCCTTCTTCCTGACTATTTAATGATCTGTGACCATTCCCCAACATTTAGTTCTCTGTTTTGATTTCTCCTAATTCTCATTCTTAGAGAGTTAATTTACTATGCTGGTTTCAACTGTCAGGTTCATATCTATGACTTCTGAGTTTTCTTATGCAGTGAATTCTCATGTATGAGATGTTTTTGCACTATTATACTTTTCATCCAGTTACTAATAAAATTATCTCACTTTTTCCTTTTGGCTTCTGGCTATCTCTTCTATCTTGTAATCTGCTATCAGACTATTCCATATTAAAAAATTTTGATTATATAGATTTTCTGATCCAAAATCACAGTTACTATTACTTTAATTGTAAGGTACTCTCCCTACTTTCCAAGGCCTTTCATAATTTTGTCAACTGTGTGGTCTTTTACCCTTTTATTTTATAACATGCACTGATTAGGCAAATCTATCTATTCACTGTCATCAAATTCATTTCATCCACTTCGTTAGGTAATTGTTTTGTACTGGATGCTGGGAGTATGAAAATGAAAAATAAATGGTCCCTGCCTTTCAATACTCACAGTAGCAGATCAGTATTACACATGCAGAACTAAGTGGATAACTTAACACAGCTCATAATAGTACAGTTTAGCCTATGACTATGTATTTTAGTAGTTGTATAACCCAGTTTTAGGGAGTAAGTGACTTATTTGATGGGGGAGTAGGGTATAATATGAAGTTTATTAGAAGCAAGGAATCAATGTGTGAACATAGGAATAAACCTTGGGTTCCCTCTTTCTCACACAAAATCTCAGTTTTTACTAGCCCAGTGTTACTTGAATAAGTTAAAAAGAGTCAGCTTTGCAAGAGCTCTAAAGGAATTAGGTTGAACTGCAGAGGTGACAGTTTATGAATGGTTATTCAAAATTGTGTAGCTCTACATATACAATGACCCACAAGTCAGAAAGAGCCCTGTTCTTCCTCATCTGTCTTCAGTAAGGGTTTCCTCACTTAGAACCCTTTACTTCTGCCAAGTATTTAAATTTAACCTGATCTTTAAGGTCCAGCTCAAGAATTACTTCTACCATGTTTGTTGTTTATTTCCTGATTGGTCTGGTCATCTTTGATCTTCTCCTATGACCATATATTTAATATAATATTCAATGAATTTCTTATATTATCATTTGTAATTGTTTTCTACGTGTTAGTCTTGTTCATTCTTACTAGGTGGTAAGTACTCTTTAGGGCAGCAACCATATCTTATATTTATTCTTATCCTCTGATATTACAAGTAGAATAGAGGGTAGTAGATGCTCAACGAATACTTATTACTTCACTAATTTTTCTTTTGTTTGGAAGGAGTGTGGAGAAGCACAGAAAGAACTCTTATTGCACATTATGTTGTAAGCTAATGCATCATATATATTAAATACTTTAATCATAAAAGCAGAATGAAAGAGATATTTTTATTTCCCAGTTTTTGGATAAGGAAGCAAAATGACTAGAGGGTAAATAATTTGGAAAGAATTATCATAATTTGCCACTGTCTGATACAGTCTTGGAACCTGGATCTGTCTGAATTTAAAGCCCAGGTGTTTCCAAATCCACCACTCCACCTTCTCATTCTACACACATCCTGTAGTGGATACTGTGGTGCATCACCCAGGTTGCCCTCTGGACTGAGGTATTCAGTGTCCCAGAAGCTGGGAGTGTTTGTGGTTGAGAACATTAGCTATGTCCCTCTGGGATGTGCCCTCAGGTGAAGAGAAGAGCCTCACTTATGATGATACCCCCTTCCAGGGGCTGTCCACATCCGGTGACCAGTCCAGGCTGGGACTACCCTGAGTGGCATTCCAACCGCAGAGCTGTCAGCAGGACCGGCTAGGGCTGGGACCACACCAAAGTTCAAGCTTCTCCTCTGCCCAACCCTGCTTTTTCACTATGTCATGCCCTATGTTAACCTTGGTAGCTCCCCTTGATAAACTTCACTCATGCAAATCTCTGCTTCCCAAATAACTGACTCGCACCCTGTATCACTTCTCAAGCTAGATGATTACTGGAAGAGTGTGAAGTGTTCTCATCTGTTACTCATCAAGCAAACTAAGAATTCTTTCCAAAAGAGTTCTAGTACATACCATGAGTGCTAAAGTATGCTGAAAGGTGTTACTATTACTATAGTTTCCTCCCTCCTTGTTTCCAATTCCAAACAAAAAAATTCTTATCATAAACAGGGCAGCATTGACTTTGTTGTCCTCCTTCCATAAAGTAACCCCCTTAAACTCATGTAAATTTGACAATATTATGGTTGACAACATTTCTGAGCAACTTTTTTTTTTCAGAAAGTGACTGTATGAGTTTAGTCCTAATCATTTGAGACTATCCAGAAGACATGAAGGAAATTGTTTTGACTCACCACAGTTACAAGATACACTTACATTGGTCCTATTCCAATCCTGATGACATATGATTAAAACCAGATTTCACATTTTAAAGTTTTTATTTGGGCACGTGACTAAATTTTAACTTTTGCCTTTCACATGCAAATTATAAAAACAAGCTTTAAGTCATTGCATGTAAATCTAACAACTCCTTCATTTCAGCTCTTTCACGTTTTTGTTCTATGAGAGTAATAGCGCATTCTCAGCACACACAAATACTGCCCTGCATATGCAGCTACTGTTTGGATCGTGTTTGGAATATTATTAAAAGTGAAAGTTAATTTTCGGTTTTCAGTCACTATGTAGAGCATAGCCTAGTGATGGAAGTTAGCTGGTGACTATTAAAGCACCGGAATTTAAACACAAGGGCAAAGCAGAAATGTGTACTGAGATATCACTTTCTGAATCCTTAGGGAGCAATGTACTCTGCCCAGACACAAGTTCTATCTTGGGAAAATGTGGGACAAGAAAAAAGACTGATGTAATTGAGAAGTCAAAAACAACCTTCCACCTGGAAGAACTCAACCCCTTGACAAATAACTAGAATAGAGTGAAGATGGATAGAGAAGTCAAAAGAGTCAATATAAGTATATTTGTATAGTTACTGATCCTGTTTACTGTATTCTCCTTATTGTTAAATGGCACTGAGTAAATCAGTGAAAAATTTACCTCTAGCTGCCCATCTCTATTTAACCTGGGAGTTTTTGATATTTCCTAGCTGGTAATTTGATGATCCCAGGTTTTCAAATTTCATTTTGCTGAGTCTTTGGGTTTCCTATTCTGCATTTTCTTGACACTCTTTCCCCTCTTCCAGCCAACCTATAGTAAGAATTCACAGCTTGCTGCCATCACTTGAAACTGAATAATTAGCCCATCACAGCCAAACAGTAATACATAGCAATCCCATCCATGTAGCATAATTGGCATAATTGGTGGTCAGATTCAGTATCAGTGAGGGGAAAATAATAGATGAACTCACTGTACATTATTATATTCCAGAAAGCTTAGACCAAAGGGTTTCTATCTGGGCTGGTTATTGCTAGTAGAGTTCAAAGCTCTAAAAGTTTCAGCACCTTGTTCAGAAATAAAAAAGAGTCAACATAAGCCCTGGGAAGCAGACAAGGGTGACAAGCATTAATAGTGCCATTATCTCAAGATAATGCTAAACTGATAAAATATTTGGCCATGGCCTAGACTTTTATTTCCCATGAAAATATGGGTTTCAGATACCACAATCTATCACAGAATCTCAAGGGGACTGTACATTTTGTAATGTATTAAATTTATGTAAACTGCCACTGTGAAGACAGGAAATCTAATTTAGAGGAAAATATTCCAGCATAATAAGGAGGCTAAACTGAAGTGGCCACATTAGGGACACACTGGCTTTCTGGCTGACTATTTTCTTAATCAAAGAACATGTCAGTGGGAAGGCCACCAAAAATGATATGGGATTCAGTGCTGTCATTTATTAGATGCACACAACAGGTAAATTAATATTTGGTGATAGGCTTCTGGTGCTTGGGGCTTGACAGCTTATGCAGTGCCACTTTGGCACTATGAATAAGGGGAGATCAGATTCTTTGACACAGTCAACCAAATATCACTATTCTCAGGCTGTCACAAGGCTGTTTAGGAAGCTACATTAATTCTTGCAGGCCAACAGCCAGCCTCTTTGGAAAATAATTTTTCCTCTAAATGTTCAAGTTATTGTGAGAATGAGTTGAAATAGCTACTGGCCCATAGTTCTGTATTATATAATCAGGGCTCTGAGCTGGAAAAAACCTCACAGCCCATCTTGTTCAACATTCCTACTCCTCCCTCCACTGCCTACAGAAGTAAGAAATTGCTTCAGCTCAAACTTCTTGTCAGTGGCAGAGTAGGAAGTAGAACTCATTTCTATTCCATCAAATGCAGTTTACTAAAAAAATAGTAATTTGCAGAATACTATGACATACACACTTACTTTGTGCATAATCAAACTGAAAAAGAAGGTGGTACATTTTACAAGTGAGGAAACAAAGACTTAGCAACAAAGTGACTTGCCTATCGTCAGGCAAAGTTGGAATTGTTAGCCAGTTTTACTGATTCAAGCCCTGTGCAATTCTTGCTACACTGTTTACTGCTTGTAGGAAAGCCAAGATTGTTTTCTGATAAAAGTTTCCCTTATTCATCTACTTTTTTCCAAATTTGAAAAGTATGATATTTCTGAATTCTTTTTCACAAAATTCTCAATGCAATTTAACTCAAGCTTAAACCCAGCTTTAATCAAGTCCTTCTCTGCCTCCTCTTCCTTCCAGCCCTCTTTCCCCCTCTCTCTTCTCCTGCCCTATCCTCCTCCTCCTCCTCTACTTCTTCCTTCTTTTTATACATGGGGAATAACACTTTCTAAAAATTAACTTGTCAGTTGCATGCTTGCATCTTGCACCATTCTTTCTAGAATCTGTATATAGTTTTTGTTCTTTATTTGCACATCCTTTAATGTCCGTTAACTGACAAAGTTTATTGAATCCTACAGACTGTTCTTTATATAATCATTGCTTAGGTCAAATGTAAATGTGGTTGTTAGTTCTGCAACCACCCAGAAAAAGTAAAACTGAAAAATTACCATTTTTATTTTTTAATATAAATGAGTGGCATCTTGTACCATAACTGTAAGAAGCCCTGTAGTACATGCTATCAGATTACACCAGGAAGAGGCCAGAATGCTCATATTAAGCTCTAGTTCACTGAATTCTATCAGTCATCAGTTATGAAGGGACAATTTCCCCCACAAGAGCCTGTTTAGAGCTTCCTATTTAGGAGCGCTTAGATTACATTAACATCAAGGCCACTAATGATAAGATTTAATGGACACTTTGAAAAAATTTGCTTATATAAAAGCTCCTGTAATTGTTTTTAGACAAATCAAGTAGGTTCAATCCTGGCAGCATTTTTTAAGTGTGAACCTTTGAAACAGTGAGAAAGTATCCCATGCAGACAGCACTATGTCATGATCTTACTGTGAACAAGACTGGGGATGTCCGAAAGGGTGCAGCAAGCAGGGAGATTTACTGCTAAGACAGAGAAAGAATGTTCTGATCTCTTCTAAATTGAACTTTCAGGTGCGTTACCACCAGCTCCCTCTACCTCAACTCCAAGTTCTAGAAGATTAACCAAAGCTCAGCAAGTAGCTATAACGTTGATGGGTTTGCTAGGTTGTTGCTATTCTTAGGGTCCGTGAGGAGCATCTAACTGCAGGAGCGACAAAATCATCTCTGAGACACATTGGCACTTGTTTGGGTCACAGCAGGTGGAACAGTGGGCACTGCCATGGGAAGAAACTTACAGAATATTCCTAGACTTGATAAGTTTGAGTAAACATTACGCAATGTCTGTGTGGTTCAGAAACAAATATCAGATTGAAAAACAGTCTCTATCAGAGTCTGACCACTGACATGATCAAACCAAATCCATTATGGCAGTCGTGTGTTCACACAGTGGGCTTACTCTGCATGCTCAGTTAAAGGCCCCCCCCCACTCAACCCCCATAGATCAATTTTATCATTACCCATTCTTCACCTGGCATTCTACTTGATGTAGGAATGTCCCTATGTGGGTGTGCCAGGAGAACATAGTTCCTGTAGCCTTCTCCCAATGCAAATATCTCACTGTTATGAGTACGCTTCTTGTGATTAAAGATGCACAACCCTAGTCAACATGGCTCTTACAAATGCACGTAAATTATTTCATCTGTTGCCCAGACAGAGAAATAGCAATTCGTTTTTGTAGTGAAAGAAAAATTGGTTGTGTTGGTCTTATTGACAGAGAGTACACTAACACTTTGTAGGTGATCAAAGAGATTTCAAAGGTAATTTTCACTTTGGAACCCAGATTCCATCTAAGATAATACTTCACTCGGATGATACTCCACTCTACATATTTCAGTATGATGCTCAAGAATTGGTTATAAAAACAGGCACAAGTAAATGCCATTAAAAATACTTGATCCATTAGATCACATTAGATATAGCCTCTTTCTATTATATACTGTGAAGGCAAAATAGTTAAAAAAAAAAAAAAAAAGTCCAAAATGCGCCTTCTATTTTCTTACTTCAATTTCTCTTGTACTGATAGCTGCAGGGCTCATTTGCCTGATATTAATAGGGTATTTTGTCTTTCAAACACATACACACTGACACACATAGACACACACACATCATACCTTAATTAAATAGTTCTGTCCCAAATAACTCAGAAAATATGTTAAAAAATAAATTTAAAAGGCAAGCGGATATTCAAAAGAAGTACTGCTGGAAAAGTTGTGGCTCCTGTAAAGAGAGTTACTGTTAAAGAGTCAATATCATGGAGGTCCCATGAGTCTTTATGGCTGGTATTATAAAATCAGGAGAAGTATGCAGTACAGGGCCCTCTGGAGGACGAGCTGTTTCCTTGTTTGCATAACTGTAGCACCAGGACCTTCACTGCAACAATCGGGTCCCTGCCTGTTCTACAGGATTTCAGGCAAACCATGAGATGACTCAGTGGAATGGCTTACTCCATACTGTAGAATGAACACAATAAGTATTTCATTGTTAACTCAAGCATAGTATGCAGATTAGAAAAGAATTATTTTTGTATCATTTCTCATTAAAGAATTGGAGAAAACCATTAGGTAGTTTTGTCCAAGCGAATGATCTCAATGTGAGTTCAGTCTGGATGCCTCTTGTATTTGCAACATCTAATTTCTGCTCATCTTCTGTTGCCCATTTCCACACTGTTCCTTATCCCACCCAAGTCTGTGCTTGGACATCGCTTTTATTTACTTGGACCATTATTACTATTTGCACATTTTAACATCCATTTGCAGTCACTGAAAGTTCACTATATGTCAAGAATTTATTGATTGTTTGCTAAAGAAAAGTTTTGTTTCTTCTAAATAAACTCTAAAATCTGGTCAATGCCTACTCTCCCTAGAATGGTATGCCTTCTTGCCTGGCTCTGGGCCTTTCTTTTTCCAACACAAGTTTATACTCTTTCAATTTCTGTCACTATGTTCTTGGCCCCACTGCAGGATTAGCAAGAGATAATATTATATTCTACCGACCAGAAGAAGAGCTTCCTGATGGAATCAGAACTGTATCATTACAGAAATATTCTCCTTTCTTCAGCAGCATGAGAGAGTACAGCCTATCTCATAGCTAGGGTTGTGTGAGCTATTGTTGCATTCAAAACAGAGGAATGCATGAAAGAGAGCCAGAAAAAGGAAACCATTATGAAAGTCAAGAAGATTTGTGCTAAGTTGAATATATTCTTTGCCCAAGTCAGATTCTCTTTGGCCTTTTTATTTCTAATATTAATGAGAAGGCTGAAATTTTGACCCCCAAATCACTATTATCTATAGCAAAGAAAATAATCACTAAGAAAAAGAACTCAGGAAATGGAAAAAAAATTCCATTGTCATCTGCTACTACTAAAAAATCTTTGCCATTCTGGAATCTTTATTAAGAATCTGAAATCTCTAAGGAATAGACTTGTAATGTTACAATTTTCTGTAGCATTTAGGTCTCAGGAATATTTCCCAATGGGTTTGTTCTGCCTACCTGGTTTTATTCTTCTATATCTAGGGTAAAGTGACATTAAAGATGTGCAAAAAGTCAGATTTCTAACTGGGCTTCCAGTTGCATTTTTGACACTGAGTTTGTAACAACACTTTGAAAATGAAACTCCTTTCCTACATCAGAATTTACATTAGCCCATATGGTAGGGAGAGAACATAGAATTTTCCTATATTAAAGGGAAGGTATGCTTGGACACAGGATTGGGTGGGATCCAGCCCAGATGTTGCATCTGGTCCAAGGTCATTCACAAATCCTTGAGACAAAAATGTAGAAACTCCAAACCTAATACAAAAGCAACTATAATGACCCCACCTGGAATGTGCTCTGTGGTCTGTGACAACTTTAATTTTTCTCCACATTTTGACTGAGATAGACTAGGAGGCAGGTTTGACTGCTACAAACTAGGCATGATAGCAAAGTAAGCATTAGTTTGTGAAACTAGGCAATTTCTGGGATTGTATTATTTGTATTTTACAGAACTATCTTTTTCCAAGGACTAATGATTGTCAGGTACTCATTTTCTCTACATCTTTGAGTTAATCCTATAAGGAAAAATCTGACATATGTAGTAATTGTTAAGCAATAATTATTAAAAATTTTTCAAAAGCATGTGATGTTAAGCAAGGATATTCACTTTCAAAATCATTGAGGGGCAAAAATTTTTCCAAATGTAAATTCTGCATATTTTTACCATATTGAGGACAATTTGCTTAGAAGACGATTCACCCTGACTTCAATATCACCCATTTTATTCTTTTCATTTATTGTTTTACTTTGTATGAAGTAGGAAATAAATATTTTTAAAGAACTAGATACCTATATTGAAGAGTCAAAAATACAAAAACCTGGAAGCAATAAGACTAACTTCAGGTGTGCTTGGACATAAGAATTTGCTAATCTGTGGACTAAAATCCAGCTTCAATTAAGAAACCAGATCCTGTGGAGATGAGAGAGTTGGGTGATAAATGTTTCTTCATTTCTAGCAACTATTGAATTTTCTCTTTCACTAAGAATGAGGAATCAGGCAAATCTCTGAGGCTAAGCTTTTTGGGGTGAGATTTTTCTCACAACTCCCGACCTAATTATCTGTGTGTATGATCAGCAAGGATTCTGAAGGTACTGATATTGAAACTTACCTGCTAGGCCTCCCAGGTCTTAAGGATGAATGAATAAATAACTTTGCTGAGTGCTGCTGAATATGTGATCATGTAATTAGTATGCCTGCCAACAGAATTGAAAATAAGATGTTGCATCCCTAGGGACTTCTATACTTCTCTGTAAATAGTTTCTCTTAAAATGCGCACGATATATACGAGCTAAGCAAAAAGGTTCACTCTAAATTAAAATGCTGTTACACTACAGATGATGTGAATGAAGGGCTTCCTGAATTGTCACTCCTAGATTGAAAAGGGAAAACCATCATTTACATGTTTTCCAAACACATTGAGCCCCAAAGGCATTTAGTTTCTTCAAATGACAAAAACAGCCATTTGGGTCAGAAATAATCCACCAGAGGATCACAGTTGGTGACCCATTGCTAGTATCTTCATGACTATAAAAATAAATGTAAAAATTTATTTGATATGAAGGAGATATAAAACAAACTTTGTGATAGGGTACTTCTGGATTTCAAAATAAGGATTTAAAAAAAGTGATGTTTCAAAATCATCACAGATTGCTGCCTCGATTTGTTTAAAACATTAAGACATTTACCATATTGGCACCAAA
Source organism: Manis javanica (assembly GCF_040802235.1). Lineage (NCBI taxonomy): Eukaryota > Metazoa > Chordata > Mammalia > Pholidota > Manidae > Manis > Manis javanica. The sequence goes on from NC_133163.1 coordinate 71,941,907, forward strand.
TCAAGTCAATCTAATCAATTTCCCCTTGGATACTTCAGTAACTTAGAATTTAAATGTTAATCAGTTCCATTTGGATTATTTACATACAGGTGCATAGGAAATAATCCAATGGATTGTTGCCCAATATTTGCTAGCTAAAACTGCAGAGACAAGAATTATTTTTTTCTTCCTTCTAGAGCATTTGCAAAGGATGAGTGAACTTCCTTCAGACACAGCAGGACTTCCTTAGTCTGGCTGTGTTTCAACTCAGAATGATTTCCTCCTTAAAAACAAGCTCACGGATGCCAGTTCCTCTCTCAGTAGAAACAGGAATAAAGGTGTATGTCTCATGGCTAAAGACTCAAATCAGGAAAATATCTGGAAAGCAGCTGCAGGTGGGGCCAGTCCCTTTAATGGAATAACTATAAATTGAAAGAAACAGAGGAAAGTAGGCCAAACACTGGACCAAGAATTGGAAGGGTTGGCCTAACGTGGCCACCAACAAGCTCTATGACTCAGAGCAAGTCACATAAATGCCCTGGGCTTCGATTTCCTCTTGTGTAAAGGAAAGCAGTTTGAATTGGTTGATCCTTCATTTATTCAAATGTATTGAGTGCTTGCAGTTTTCCAGTTTCTATGGTAGCTGCTGGGACTACTATTGGTTAGCTGCCTCACCCTGGTGCACTGAAATAAGTTTTTCTGGGTCTTTTTTGTTTAAATGGACACCATCAGGGTTTATTACTCTCAAAACTGTGAAGAAAAGATTACCACAAGTCAGCATGAATGATCCCTTCTAATCTTACAAAGCTGAGGCCATCCTTAAGTAGGATCCAAAGTTGCATGTAAATAATTAATGAATTTATAAGGATTGGCCTATTTTCAGTATCTGTGGCTTTTATTAGCTAAAGATTCTGTATCATCTTAAAAATGGCATTTTATAAAGACTTCCAATATTGGAGATGGCTGATTAATGATTGTTCTATAGATATTAGTAAAACTTACCTGCATGAGGTACTATGGATTTTTGATTTCTAATCTCATTCTCCAGATAATATGATTTTTTTCTCTACTTAGATTGCTTTCCCTTGCTAATCTTTATCCACCCTAAAGCAACCTTCTCTTGTTGAGCCAGGATGTTGCTACTTCCTACAGAAATACTTGTCCAATAATATTAGCTTCCATTTCAAAAAAAGTTAACAGCTATTGTTTTTTTAGAAATTATATGTGACACTTAACTAGACTTTTTATATACAGTCTCTTTATACTTAGATTTCTATGCCCTAATGTCATTTCTCTTCTGTTTTGTTCATTTACTTATTCATTAACACATTTGATTATTTGCCATGTGCCTGGCATTATTCAAAGTGCTGGAGATACAGTAGTGAAAAAACAGTCTATGCCTTCATGGCATTTACTTTCTTAATAGATGACAAATTCCTATAAGACAGGGCCTATTTTATTCTTTTCATTTGTTGTTTTACTTTGTATGCAGTAGGAAATAAATATTTTTAAAGAACTAGATACCTGTGATGAAGAGGCAAAAATACAGAAACCTGGAAGCAGTAAGACTAACTTCAGGTGGTCTTGGACATAATTAAGAATTGTCATGCAACAACTCTCTAGACAATTTGATTAAAATCAAGTGTTGTTTGCATCACTGCCACTTGAAAGTATTTCTCTGCCTTTCAGGATATCCACATTGAAAGGGCTATGATTAAACTAGTCTTAGGAATGATTGAGGAGTAAAATGCATGTTTTTCAGAGTCCAACTCTCATGTCTTCCTTTCTCTCTGTCTCCCTCCTTCCCTTTCTACCTTCCTTCATTTCCTTACACTTTTCCTTTTCTTCCAGAATCACCTAAATACTTATTGTAATAACGTTTGTTGTGAATTTTGCATTATTCATCTTCAAAGTGTACACATTTAAGAAATGAGTAGTTAGAGGGATACAGCATTAAATACAAAATTATGAAAGTTCAAATACTGTGATTCAGGAGCAGGGAAACTTTATCAAGGTGAATGGTCTCAAAAAACCTAAAATTATACTACCTACCAGTGATCGGCAGCTTGTAAAGAAAGTCTCCACAGTTCTTAGCAATAAAGGTAGAAAAGTGGTATAAGAGTGATAGTGTCATCAAAATTTTACTTTTTAGCATAAAAATCTCATAGCAAGCGTCTTCTAAAGTCAACATACATTAACTTTTTGAAAGGTTAATTCCAGAACCCAATAACCAAGATATCTGAAGGCTTATTGGCTGGAAGGTTTGATAAGGATAACCAGAAGAAAGGGAAACAAATCTGTTTTCCTACGGGTATATCCAACTGATCAAGCCTTCACTCTCAACAGCACACAGATTTCCTGACTTCCAGTCTGACACCCATAAATATTCCAGCTCTGTGGGTCTTTGGGTTCCCTGGTCTCTATAAATATACCATAGCTTTTGATTGTTTTATGATGGAAGTTTATTTTATTTTATTTTTGCCTGCACAGTTGGCTTTGTTTTTTTCTATGCTTTATAGACCCTTGTCTTTTTATTAGTTCAGTGTTCCCTGTTGATTTTGTGTTTTATATTCCTGCTGTCACCACCAGAACCTCACTGTAAACAAGAATGTTGTATCTCAGTGGGTTATTTTCTGTTAATGACCTGTGATACAGTATATAAATAAACCAGAGAGTCATCCACAGGTGCAGTTTATTAGAGTTATTGCACTGTGGCTTGGATAATGTTCCTTGGTTCTTTAAAACTTTGCTGCTTTGAGAAGCAAAGGGGCCAGGTAGCTGGCAGTTTTAAAGAGAGAAAAATGAGCCCATCGGCTTGCAATGGATGGGAACCCAGCCTAATAATCATCATTTTAATTTCTCAGTGTCAGCATCTAGGTTGCCTCATGACTTAAAAAATTCCACTAAGCCAAATTACCCAGACGACATAGTCTGGTCCTAATAGCTGTCTTGAGCAGGAGTAGAGAGAACACACAATAGTCCCTCCCCACACATAAAAAATAAAACCACAGGAAAAAACACACACTGTACTGCTCAATTAGAACAAGAGGGATTGTTTTGGGTTGCACACAGGTGCATAATGAAGACTGATAATGATAGTTTATTAATGAATTCTCATAACCCCTGGTGAGGTGGGTATTATTAAGACTCAGGTTCATGTGGGGGCAATGGAGGCTAAGTAACTCACCCAGGGCCACGCAGGAAACAGAAGACACCCAATGAGCTCCTGCCACACCTCATGCTCTAACCACTAGATCATGGTCTGTGCTTGTCTGGGGATGAAATTAGCAGAAGCAAAATTGGAGCTGAAAGAGTCAAGAGGTAGAAGGAGTATTTGGTAATGGTTTCAGAAGGGAACTGAGAGGCAGTAGAGGTCTCTGAGGATGTTGTAATGTGCTTCAGTGAACAGACATGTGCTTCTGGCTTTGAACAGATTCTGCCACACATCACAAGCATTCAGGACTTGGAGGAGACAAGAGAAGGAGCAGAGGTAAAGTGAAAAGTGCATAGATGAGACTAATGTTCTGGATGTTCTATACTATTTTGCAGTGTGCTTAGAACATAATTTAGCTTCAGGATCTTACCTTGTTGATCATGCTATGTGGAAAATAAGGCTGCAGGCTTCTACCTTACTAATTTTGAATAGAATATTAGCAGATATTCCTTTATTTTTCCTGTTTTCTTTTTCATAAGAATATAAACAATGATGTCACGTATAAATAGTTACTGGTATTTAAAAAAATCTCTAAGTTTTTGCCACAGGTATCCAGGATGATTCTATTCTGAGCTAACAAAAGTAGCCCCTGCTTAACAAATTCCAGTAATTTTAGATGTTAAGTGTGTACACAGCCATTCCTGTCACTAAAGTGATGAGTTTCACCTTGATGAATCTCAGGTTCATTACAAGTCCCTTTTCAGATTTTCTTATTTCTCTTTGTTGTGTTTGTTCTGGAAAATGTTTCTGTTTAATGGAACCCAGATCACTTAGTGTCACTGTTTCATCAAATATATCAAAGGCAAACAATCTATGTCATTGCACAAAATTATTTGGTGAGTCAGCATTTCAGTAAAATTCATTTAAATTTACTAATTCAATTGAGAGTGCACTATTGACACACAGTCTTAGAAACAAAATATGAGCGCATGGATTTCACAACAGCCAACTTTTTCACTAACTAACCCAGTTTCATGTTCTGTTGTCTTACTGACCATCCCAATAAGAATTAAATAATTGTTCATCCAGAGAACACCTGTTAGCTGAGATGTTTGAGCAGAACAGTGGCATTTTCCTTTGTTGTTGGCTTAAATAAGCAAAGCAGAGCTGTCAGAATGTGAAAATCATTCCTCAGTTCTCCGCTTCCCTTTTATACCTCACATCTCCAGTATTTTTCACCAGTACACACTTTTGGAAGTTTGATGGTCAGGTAACCAAAAATCTGTCTCCATAAGTACTCCTCTTTATATGGATTGTGTCCTTATTAATTATAATCTTTATTGTCTTCTTATTAATTACAGACCAAGACATGGGTAAGATGCTTAGAGAGAGAAAGGACACTTATAATAATGACTTCAGCTTTTCTCACCTTATGAAGACTCTTACATCATTAATGTTAAATCTAATAACTACTTATTATTGCAGTTCTTTTTTTTCTTTTCTACTGGAAAGAAGAAAGAAGTACCTTCAATACTTGTTTCACACCAAACCATAATTTTAAAACAAAAAAACAGGTATATTAAGTACAAACTGTGATATTTCTTTAGCAAGTAATATTTAAAAATTAGTATATATAATGATGTCTGTTATACACACACACACAAACACACACACATACATATATATGTTAAAACACTGTCTTTTAGGTACATGAGTGTTTCTCAGAACTTTTATTCTTCACTGGCCTACCCAATTTATCATCTGCTTAGTTTCTTACAATTTTTAACCACTAAATTCCAATTTTGCTAATTTCTAATTCACAAATAAGAATAGAAAAGTGAAAAATCTTGCCTTTTGCCTGCTTTGAGAAATGACTTCAGAGTGACATTTGAGACTAATGTTTGTATATGCTTGATTAAATACATGTATGGATGTATAGTAACACATAATTTTTCTTAGTGATTTAAATGACATATAATATTTTATCAAAAAATTAAAAGTTAATATAGAAAATCAGAAGGGCTTCCAGAGGTCAGAATAGTTAGATAATTACTTGAGGAAATTAAATGGTCCTCCCTGTTGCTTCCCTCAATTGGAGCTTCTGGGAGCATCAGACACAAGGACAGAGTGGTCAAAAGTCTTAGAAGAGGTTGGTAGGAAATTACCTGCCAGAGGGAATCATCAGAGCGGACCATGGGGAAGGACGGACTAATGGTGCGGACAAGCCCAGGACACTTTCTTCTGTGATTTACAGGAATGTTGCATGACAAATGTATAGCTTTCTTTTACTGCCTCTATGTTATCTAACTACCAAATACCTAGTTTTCTCTTGTACTGATGGAATTTGGGGATTTTGGTATTAGTAACCATAGCAGCTTAGCTTTTGAAGGGAAATTAGAGATTTACTCAAAGTGGCACCTACTGCTTGAATGCATAACACATTCTTGCTAAGCAGAAATCCACCTCTACCTGAATACTTGCAGTGACTATGAATTTACCATGTCTCAGAGGAGCTATTTCAAATTCTGCCTCTCTGTAGCTTTCATCCATTCATCTAGTTCTGCCTTATGGAATGACCATAATAAAGGATTCTCTTCCAGGTGTCATGCTTCAAAAGGCAAACAGATGTTTAATAACGTGTACCTACTCTATTACATGGTAGAGACCTGGAAAATTGAGTAAGTCTCTGAAATGGCCCAACCCGTTATCTTCATTATGATCCCCAGCTAAATAAAAAGAAAGATATAGGGGATGGGGGAGCCAATTTGGAGAGATTTTCAGTTAAAGCACAGTAAACAAGGGTGTGATTGTTACGCAGCTCTAAGTCCTTGCCTTCTCCATTGATAAGTTTCTGGAGATTCAGTGTTAGTCTTCCAAGTACAGAGAGGCAGATTTCCCTTATTAATGTAAATAAGTCCTCAAAAGGTAACTTGCACTTGATTTTCAGAGCTTTTCCTATGTCTGTGGTTACTAAAAAGAATCAGCTCAAGATAAACCCTATGCCAAAGAGAAATGTTTTGCTCCTCTTCATAAGCTTTGTTAAAAAGAAAAACACTGGCCCAACATGGGGTCAGTTCTCCTAGGCCCAGTCACCAGACTGGGGCTTATGCCCGGTCTAATTGCACTTTCAGCCTCTCCCAGGAGTGGGAATTTAAACCATCCAATTTGGAATTTCTTAGTGAGGTCATCTGCATGAGATCCCCAGCTCCTCCTAAGAGATGGTGACCTTACCTGAAACAATTCCTGATCTCCTAGCTAATAATGGTATGCCCCTTCCTCCTGTCTATAAAAACCTTCCACTTTGGAGCATTTCTCTACTTGCTAGATGGGATGCTGCCTGATTCATGAATTGCTTAATAAAACCAATTAGATCCTCAAATTTACTTGCTTAAATTTTGTTTTTTAGCAGCTTGAAATCAGTTAAAAACTTCAGACATTCTCACATATGTATTCCCTTTTACTTTCCTAACCTGCCTTTGTGTAGCAAAAGACTGTATTTATAGAGAAAGTGTTCAAAGAGGGGACATAAAATAAGCATTCTATTGTGTGCTTAGAAGCTCACACCAAGAGTATGTTAATTTCAGCATCCTACACTTTAAGACAAATTGATACACTATAGAATAGTTAGAGATTTAAGGTATTGTCCTATTGTTAGGGGTTCTCCGTCTTTGTGGAAGAAAGCAAGGATGAACACAAATTTGGTTGCGTTTTAGGAGTTGGGAAATACAAGTTGAAAAAATGAGGAAGTACATGCACGAGAGTGAATCTGGGCAGAGCCCTGAGGGAGTCATACTGAGGAGACAGTAGGGAGCTTTTTTATGTAAAGAGAGATGAATATTTAAGTGGGAATAGGTTTTAAAGGGAGCAGGCAGAGTATTCTTGGAGTTAAGGCTTGCTTCACCCTCACCATGGGTGGGTTGGGGGCGGTTTGGGCTATATTTGGTTCTCACTGGAATTGTCATGGCAGTCTTCCCCCACAAGGGGCGTCAAATCACCATGCTAATTAGTGTTGAGACAGGGACCATGGGCTTAGACAGAGTAGGGTGAGGGCCTCCGGAAAAAGCAAGAGAAGGTATTTACAGTCAAAGCAATGTAACAATGTAAAGTCCCTATGGAAACTTTGTGTTCAGCATTATGCAAAGTCAAGGTCACACTAATTCTCTAGGGTAAAGATACTGTACTAGAAATATAGACATCTTCAGTGAGATCAGTTAAATGTCAAAAGGCCAGGAATGTTTGAGTGTTCTGCATGGGTATCTCAGCATAACCTGTGAGTTCACTGGAAACAGCCCTAGCAAACAAACAACAACCCAGCCCAACTTAGGGGCAGGGCAGGTGGTACAAGTCCACACCCTAAGCCCTCAGTTCCCCAAAATCCTCAACTGTCTATAAATCCCCTAGACAATGCACCACCCCAGACTCTCTTGTCCCCTCCTGGTGTGAGCCAGGAGCTCTATTCTCTCACTATATCTCTCAATAGAAGTCTCCCTGGCTCTCCTACTTTTGACTGTTTGCTAATTTCATTCTTCGACTCAACAAACAAGAACTCTGGCATCAGTGTCACGGGGTAATGAGAGTATGCTGAGCTTTGGGGTGAAGTTTGAGTTAACTTTTTCTCCACATTGGAACTAGCTGGTTTCGGCTGGTCTGTTACCTACATTCTCACTCCCCACATCCTGAGAGAACAGCTTACATGGAATGTATAAAACATAACCACCAACTACGTGTGTACAACGGCTGGCCAAGTTCCCACCCCCATTCCCTGCTCATGTCTGGCTATCTTCCTACACTAACTCTGTGAGGACTGTCAAAGGAAGGGGGAAGGCAGCATAAAGAAGAAATTACTTGATAGCTATTTCTTTTGAGAGCTCTCTTTAAAAAGCTGCTACAAAGGCAGAAATAAAGCTAATTGATGTATTTTAAAATAAGGCAAAATTGAACTCCATATTAGGAAGAATTGTCTTTCAGATTTTTTTTCAAAAGTGGCATAGGCTGCTTTTGGCAATAATGAGCTGTCACCAATGGTTTAAAAGTGTAAAATTACTGACTGAAGATACTGTTAAGGGCATTAACTTGTCTGGAATAATCCTGGGCTAAATTATTTATTCACATTAATGAGTTTACCTACATTTTTGGGGACCAAATAACATTAACATTTATCCTCATTAAATGTTATTACTTTGGTCCAGTTTTTATTTAGTCATGTCTTATAATTTGGTGTCATTTACATACTTTATAAATGTTGTTTTATGTTTTTATTTAAGTTATTGATATAAAAAAAGGTAACAGCATATTTAGGGCTGTCACTGTTATTCAACACTGGGTAGCATGCAAAAGCCCATAAAGGAAACAATTGTTTAGTACACGTTTAACTATTTTATTCTCCAAGATATGGAATAATTTACTCATTGCTTCCACATTGTAATGGTGTAACAATCCAAAGGAAAAAGCAGGGAGGATGAAGCAGGCAGTTTGCTATGACTGTATGAGCACCCCTGTGCCTACTGTAGTGTGTTTTCTCTCTGACCTAGGACCTGTTTGAACCTGCAGCTCAGAGTGAGGGAGTAGAGTCAGAGCACATGGATTTCAAGTCTTGGGTCTGCTAATGAAGGACAAATAATTTAAGAAGAGTCCTGGGGCTAAGCAGTGATCAGTAAGTCTCTGAAATGCAAAATTCATTTGTTCTGTAGCTGTTTGTCTGCTATGTACTTTTCTTCCATTTGGAGATTGGAATTTTCCTTAATTTCTGGTCTTAATCATCTTTAAATATCCTTAATTTTTAGATATACTAAAGAGTGACATAAATGGCATCTGCAAATTATTTCAGCCCATGAAATATAACTCATTTGAACCTAGACATTTAAATAGTTTTGTTTAAACAGTATCCCAGAATCCTCAAAACCTAAAAGATTAAAGTCTGAACCAGTAAAGTTTTTCTTAAAGTTGTTGCGTTCCCTTTTATCCTGGACTGATGTAAGCCATTAGTTGTATTCAGTGCCACGACCATATCCCACATGGCTTTTCTGAGAATGGATGTGTTGTCACTTTTTTGTTGTCTTGTGTAATTGGATATAATTGCATTAAGAAATGACAGAGGGGTAAAATGCCACCTGTGGTGAACAGTGGGAAGAAGAAAGGGAAGCCTCTATCAATATCAATAGCATGAAGAGTGGCTTTAACTCTAGATGCTTCAGTGTTATACATCTATGAAGCATGCTACCTAAGGGTAGGGTGTTGGAACCACCACAAGGTAAGACTTAAAAAAAGAGAAAGGTAAGTTGTTGATGGTTCAGTGATAATGATGAATTAAAAAAACAAAACAGAAAAAATTGCATAGAGCAAAACCTAAACATCTTGACCATTTATTTTGTTCAGATATTATCCTGTCAAATCCATCAATATGATTTTCAGCTGCATCATGATCTATATAAACCCCTTTCCAACAGATTTTCTGAAACCTAACACCATGATACTCCTTAAATTTTGTGTAGACAACTTTCTATTCATCTTCAATTATCTATTTTGCTTGTATTCTAGCTTGTTCATGACCAACAAACCAGTCAGTACTTAGATCCTCTTCCTAATATCAAACTCATTTGATCAGTAAGTGGCATTTTTATTTCGCTGAAAAAAAACTTCCACTCAAGAGATGAAATTGTCCAGGTCTTCCTAATTCTAAAGTCACATATTTTTACTCTATTATTTATAAGTCCAGCCATTAAGTGTTATTATCTTTTTTCATTATGAATTCCTAGTTAACCTTATCACTTCCTAGTAACCTCCTGTACTTTTAATCTGTTTTGTTTTGCTTGTTTACAAAATAATATCCCATATAGACTTTTCTGTGGTATTACTTCTTTGGTCTTTGGTGATATTGTAAATATCAAAAAGTTAGGAATTTCAGTTTTTTTTGTTTTAATTTTTCAGTGTTGACACTTCTTGCCTCTGTTCATTTTGGAGACTGTATCTGAAAAAGGGAAATGGGGGTAGGAAGCTCTCATTTGTTGTGTGTCTACTATGGCGCATGCTCTGCTAAGGACTTAATTTTTATTAATTCCTTCATTTTTTAGAAAATGTAAGATATTATATTTAACTGGCTATTCTTTTACTTTTTCTTCCCATTTAACTGGATTATAATGCTTCTTACAAACAAACATGATCAGTCAAATCCTCTTCCCATTCTTGCCCTGAATCCTTTGCCCTCATACACTTCATAAACAAGGCTACAGCAGAGAAAGAAAGAGCTATCTTTTGCCCTATTTTCTAAATATCTTTTTAATTGCTGGGAGTAGGCATGGAGAATAAAGGACTCTTGCCATGGACTGTTTAGAATATGAAAGATGGTTTTTCAGCGAGGTTTTTCCCTTGACTCCTCATATCCATATATAGTGACAAGGTCGTATTGGTAGAAGGTTATATTGAGAGGAGGCTCAGGAATTATTGGCAGATAGTAATAAAATTTTTGTGAAATCACCTCTCTGTAAGCTTTGCTATGGGACATTACCTAATCCAGGGTCATGGAAATATCAGTAGGTCAAAAAAACCTTCTTAGGTCTGTTGGCCAAATGGCTTGTTTCTGTTGTGGCGGTGGCAGCAGAGAATCTTGCTATCCTTAATAATATCTCTCTACCAAAACTATATCTTTAGAAGAGATTATATATTCCATTGCCTCATGATAAACATGAATCTTGTCAACAAGTTTCAGAGGATATGAGATAAAATTTACTTCCTTGTTCAAAATATCAAGTTGACTTTACTGCCTTGTCTATAGATTGGCATATATTCAAAGATGATGAGAAATTAATTTTTTCCTCTTAGACTTCCTGATATTGTTATCTGACAATATATGGGAAAAAAAACCTCTCTTCTGCTATTATAGTAGTCATGTACTATCCTACACTGTATCTAAGTTTTAGACTTTTTTATGGATGTAATGCATTTTTCCATATACCAATTAGCCCCATTTAAAGTCTTTGATCAGTTGGGAACTTACTTGCCGACCACATATTCCCCAGTGCTCCTTCTGTGCCTTCTCTTTCATATCTGGCAAACAATTTCACTTTTAGGAAGATAAAGCTCTAATGAGACCTTAGGAATCTGTTCAAAGATATCCAGTCCACCAAGGATCAGCTAAGGTGTCTGAAGTGTGAATTACTTACTGATTAGAAGCCAACACTAGATTTTTTTTCCTTATTTCTTGAGGTCACAAATCAAATTCAAACCACGTTTTAAATTCCACCCAACACCCAAGCTCTTCTTTTAAACAATGCCTTTTTTTCATTCTTTTTCTGCTGAGAATATTCCAAATTCACAGCTTTCAAACTTTGTGGTAAATGAAAAACAATACTTTAATAAATCTCAACCCTTCCCAAATAGTATCTTTCTACCAAAATTATATCTTTAGATGGTTTAAATAATGCACTTGCTGACTTTCCAGTTCTAAAATGCATTTTATAGACAATTTGATTGTTACTAAATGGTAGGTGAATTAGTAGAAATTTGATTTTAAGCATTTTATCAATCTGGATACACAAAGCATTTAAAGCAGTTTTAAAACATTATAAAAATGAAAGAATACAAGAATGGTGAATTAACTTCTTTAGCTCTTCCCTTCATTGAATTGTAGAAAAATTTCAGTGTTTAATGAGCTGACAAAAATACATGAAAATCCATTACCATATATACCTTGAGGTTCTTTCTCATTAGACAGAAAGCAACACCAGCTGAGATGCTGTTTAGACCAGATGGAGGTTAGTCTGAATGAGAAGTGAATTTTCTTAGGTGGCATAATGAACAGAGCAATGAGTTTGTGTGGTGAGGATACATCTCGAAATCTATATGCTAACTTGTTTCTGCACTCCCTGGTGGAGAGTCCTTCTTAGGAAATCTTCAATGCTTAATGTTATGGAAAGAAGGAAGGATTAAACTAATTAAACAAGGAGGCCATTAGCCTAACGTGGCTGTAATGCCCTGGAAGCCAGTATAAGAGAACCAAAATGTGAATCATAAATGCTTCAAGGTTACAAAATCGAAATGATTTGAACAACCAATCACAAATAGCCAACTAGACTTCAAGCCATAGCCAATCAAAAATTACTTTGCTTCCATCTTTTCTCTATAATAAAGTCTCTCTGAGCTACTGTAGGTGAACTAACCACTTCTGGTTTGGTGCTATCCAATTCAAATTGACTTTTGAAATAAATGTTGACCTCTGAAATAAACACTTGACCTTTTTAATATACCTCAGTTTATCTTTTAACAAAATGGAGGAAGGGAGGAGGAAAGGAAAGAGTCGCTAAAAATTAATAAAAACCCTAACAGTAGTTTGCTCCTCTGTATCTCCTAGGTAGAAAAGGACTGTTACCTTGTGTCCTTTTATAATAATGATAATACTCCATTATTATGGAGGTCTCCATTATTTAGTCATTTTCATTTTCACGTTAACGGTTGTTATTTAAAAGTTACAGGGAACTCAGAGTTTGGTGTCATATGAGGTTAGGTTGAAAGCTCTCACATAGACTAGTTTGTAAAGATGTATAGTTTAAACTAATACTACTGGTTGGTTCCTCTTATGCAAAAGAGATACAGGTCTCCTTGGAAGCTTCTGTCTTTCTCCCCTCCCTACCTTCTGCTAAGGGAACTGAATAGAAACTTAAAAGCTTAAATTAAAAGAATCTTCTCACATTCAGTCTGGAGGTGGGAAACTAGAGATTGCTTAGTCTAGAGAACTTTCAAAGGCTTGATGCCTTAAATGTATTCTTTGGATGGATTTTTCCCCGTGATGCAACATCATTTGAAAACACTAAAACCTCATCATTTACCAGGTTGGTAATAATTTTGATACAAAAATAGGCCTCCGTAGGAATGCAGCTTGAACCAATAACAAGCAACAGTGCTTCTTTTATGATAAATTGACACTAAAGCTCAATCCTGAAAATCTCTTATATTATTTAGAGGAGCAGTGATCAAAGACAGAAGAGAAGAAAGAGCTGGCAGCCTCGTATATTCTCCACTGATGCTAAGATAGTGTCAGTAATAGGGAATGCAGTTACTACCGCCGAGAGCTGGAGAGCAGCTTTAAACTTCACGTTCATATATCTTGTGGAAAAGTCAGGGGCAGGAGTGAAAAGAAATTCAGTCTGTAGTTCTTTAAAACTAGCTTATACAAATTGCTGCTCCCCAATAGGACTGAGGCAAATATGAATTTAGATAGAACAAAAGAGTTGGAGTGTCACTGGAATGCTGATGGGGATGATAGGAAAATGCTAAGGGTTGGCTAATGAGGGTGGTTTCAGTCCAGGGAGAATCTAGTCATTTCTTTGCCAATTTATGCAACATTTTCTCAGGCTAATCTTCCTAAAGTCTGGTTTTCTCCACGTCACTTTTGCTTAAAATTTCCTGTTTTTCTCCATTGCTTGGAGACTCCAGTGTTGCAAGAAAGCTCCACCAAATTATTGGATACATTAAAAATTGAAGACCAAATTTAAATCCCATGGTATAAAACATTTATTGACAACAATCTATACTACAGCTTCCTAAAGATTTAAACAGTTAGAGCTAGTGTAACATATACCATTCTAGCAGATCTTAATCATTATCAATAAAATATTCATTCATGTATTTGCATCTTTCATTATTAAAAAAACTTTTCATATAAGACCAATAATTCAGTGATCCATTCCTCCATAGCATGTATATGGCAATGTCAACAACTAAATTACATATTTCTAGTTTATTCTCCAATATATATTGTAGTTTGGTGATTATTTGCATTGACTAGATCTGTTCAATTACTTTTACAGTGCTGTTTCACTCCTCATTTCTTTTCCTTTTTTTTCAATATTCTCCCTTGATTTTACAACAAAGTTTCCATTTGCTTTTATAATTATGGGATCATATTTTGCTCTGTATGTGTCTTCAACAATCTTAAAAAGGTCCCATCCCTGTTTATGCTTCTTAAAACTTTTAAGCATCTAAGTAAATAAAAGTTCAGACATGTATACAATTTTGATAAATGGTATTTAGTTAAATTTAAGTAAACATATAAATAAGATCAGAAGAGTATTCTGTCATAAATTGGAGGATAATTTTTGTTTAGACTGTATTGTACCATTTTTATGCTTATATCACAACAATGTTTTTATTAAAACAAGGGGCAGAAGAGTACACATGTATATACACATGTGTGTGTATATATATATATATATATATATATGTATGTATGCATGTATTTTTCTTCATTTCTTCTTTCCTCCTTATCAGTTGCACTGTAAGTGGAAATTTACTATAACTCATGACTTTAAGTCCTTAAATCATCTGGTCCAAATATATCTTTCCAACTTAATGTTAGCTACTTCTCTGTATAAACTTTCAATTAATTATTAAGTACACTGTCTAATCACAAGAGAGTCTTCCTGTTTCTCATCTTGCCTATATTATTTCTCCCATAACGGTACTTACCCCACTGTTCTCTCTTGCCAGAACTACCTACTCTACTTTGGTCTTGTCTGTTGTGCTTCAGACTTGTACTCCTCTGAGCTCCTGAAACCATGTCACCCAACCCATTTTACACTTAATCAGAGCCATGTGCATGTCTTTTGCTGGTGGCTTATCCATGACTTTAATCCTACCTCCCAAAGAGGACAAAATCCCAAGAGGACAAAAATGTGATCATTCCACTTTCTTAGCCCCTAGTGATAATTTAATAGCTTGTGGGGAGTAGCTGTTGTTGGAGTAAATGCCTGACAGAGTAGCAATACATTTGCCACGTTGTCTGAGGGATAATCAGAGTTTTAAAATTTATTTGTTCTTGATATAGTGCTTTTAATGGAACAAATTAAAAGGAAGGAAAAGCAGAGGACTACTGCCTCTGACATCATGAGAATGTTCTAGGCCTTTCTTGGAGGTGTATCTAGCCTTGTAGCTTGACTCCTTACCAACATGGTTATATTAATCATACCACTGTTCTGGATTTTATTATCTTATCCTGAAAGCTGAATGAGAGAATAGCCCTCCAAGAGCAGGTAGTGGTGTAGGCCAGGTGAAGAGTGTAACTTTCCAAAGAGGAAGGAGAAATGAGGGATGCTGGAAAGCCAAAAAAGAGTAACTTGATAATTTGTTTTGGGTTCTTTGTGTAAAACATGAAGTCACTTTTCTACCTAAGTCTCAGAATGTGCGAATCATTCCCTGTTTCCCTAGTCCGATGTCTGGTGTCAATGTGAGCTCCCTCACTATGTTTGCATTCCTCTCATTACTTGCTGGGAATCTAAAATTGCCTTCTCAGTAATAAGGAGGCTCTTCAGATCTACAGCCCTAGGAATATAGGAGGGACTGTGGCCCCCTTGAAAACCAGGAAAAGAACCTCCTGAGGTACTGCTCTCCTGACAGAGCGACTGAGAAGGTGACATGAGAGCAGCCCTGATAATGAATTTTCTCTTCAGTCAAGATAGTGCTAATAGGTGGCCTTTGCTTTGTTTTTGATAAAAATAAATATTTCGGGCACCATGGATATTGGTAGGTGTTGAGGAAGCTCAGTCAGAGGCTGGGTTGGCTGAGAAGGGTAGCAGGAACTGCAACTCTTTGCAGACAGTTTCTATGCCCAACAGGCTCCCTCGGTGTCCCTATTTTGTTGGCTTTGAATGAGGCAGAACATTGTTTTCCAAAAATACTCCCACTTTCATTATGATCATCATTGTCATTATCATCATTATTGTTATTCCCTGAATCACCCATCAGAGCAAACTTTCACATATTGACAGTGCCTGAATGTGAGCACTTCAGTTACTTTCTCCAAACAGGAGTCTGCAGGGTCGCCCAGTCTTTGTAGCTTCATAGGCAGGGGCCCTCCAATTACAGATAAATGCTCTAAAATTACCTTTGTGTTCCATTCACAAGCCACACAGATGGATTTTTTCTCATTAAATGTGATTCTGTGATAAGCACAAGGCAACGTGGCACATACATATTATCCCGTAGAAGGTAAAACCATACTCAGAATGCTCTAATTCACTATGTAAGAAATAGGACAGGTGTCAAAAGCTGGGGTATTCTGAAAGTGGATATGTTCTTCTGAAGGCCAAGGTGTTTCTGTATACAACAAAAGTTTCAAATCAGATGCTTATTGCCTAAAACATGTTTGAAAAAACTAATGAGGTAAGTTATTACCTACCATGTCTACAATTTTTCCATTTCCAGCTATAAAAGCAGGTAGCAATCTCACTCTACCTTGAAGGCATCATTCATTATAAATTACTTGCTTTCAATCATGAGTGAAATACAATGAAAGGAAAAGTACCAAAAAAGGTCTTCATTGTGCTTTGTTAGCAGACAAAAATAGGAGCATTGAGCATCCATGTTATTGTCAAACTTCCCCAAATGAGATATTTTGAATTCAAATGATTAGCTGGTAACTGGATCATAGGTATTATCTGAAACCAAACTGGTTTCTTTCCTTTTCTTATGTTTTTTTGAAACTAATAAGAGCCAGAGGCATACTCTCCTATCTAGAGCAGTAACTCATGTTACTATATGACTGGAGAGATATCTCTTTTTTTCTCTTTGTTCAGCCCTACTTCTGTTCCAACTAAGTATTGTTGAAAGATAGGGGAAGGGAGATGGTGTTCCTGGCAGTTAACTCTGCTCCTGACCTTTCAGAGAGAGCCAAAAAGATAGGTTTCTGCTCCATAGTACTACGCTTGCTTATGGTTCCAGATTGCAACTGGAGGTGGGCAAGCCTGCTAACAGCTGGCTGGGATCATGCAGGAGTCTTCAAGGTGGCCGGTCCTTAACCATGAGTGAGTATTGCAGTGACCGATCATGTAGACACCCCAACTTAGTTCCAAATATATTTGGACAGACAGACAGACTTCAGTATATGATTGCTGGATTTCTTCCTTATCCTGGGCTATTTAAATTCACAGTTAAACTTCTGCATCATATTTTATTGGAGTAGATGATTGCTCCACATAGGACTGCTAGGTGAAATAGGTAAAACTCTGAAACCAGTATTCAGTCCTAAGGAGGTAACAAAGGGGGTTGTAAAGACCGTGGAGCATAGAAGTTCCTCAGGATACTCCTTGTGTTGGATTGTGAAATACTAATATTTTTAACATATTTAAATTGGGATGAGAAATAAAAATACTCAAAGAGCTTTCCAAAATTAAATGCAGGGCTACTTAAGGCGAACTTGACTGCTATTATTTCCTCTTACACTGACGCCCATAGGCAGTAGTGGTGCCTGATGGATGTTCTGCTTAGAAAATGTGTGGTCACGTATGATAAGCACAGTCAGCAAACACCATTTATTTTTATCAAAGCTCCCAGGCAGGAAAAATTAAGAACTGGGATCTTTATTCAGCAGTAGTGATAATTTATGTATATGAATATTTTGCTATACTTAAAACCTTGAAATCTCCAAGTATAAAAATTGGCGCTAGCTTTCTTAGAGGACCAGTGGTAGTAACAATTTACTCTTAAATAAATCTGCACCTTGGAGCTGAATTCTTTATCTTAATGACTAGAATATATTATCTCTGTACCAACAGTAGTTTATGAAGAAATAGAATATTGCAATGAATAATATCTCTTTTTCTGTTCCATTTGTTCATTCAACAAAGTATCACCATATATTCTTTGCATCATACATTCTACTAGGACTTGAGATTATATAGCTTGTGTTAGTCATCTTAAAGCAAGTTTCACTCCAGTAACAAAGAGTTACTAAAAAATTTAGATGCCTTTAATGACAAAGGCTTATTTGTTGCTTATATCTCCTTTTTTCTTTCTTTTTTTGAGTGTTGGCTTTGCTCCATGTCAATCTTCATTTTATAATTTAGGTTGATGGAACAGCCCCTATCTGCTCATGCTGGTCTCATAGTAATGGGAAAGTACTAGTGGCAGAATCATTGGTAGCTTTTAAAATTTCTGCTTGGAAGTCACATATGGTACATTGACTCCATTTCATTGGCCTAATTAAGTCACATCTACAAGCCAATTGTCAAAAAGGTGGAAAGAATAATCCTTGTATCAGCAGGTCCTGGAAGTGAGGGACAGTGAATATGTTTGACAATAATACAATTTACAATGCTGCCTTAGGGAACTTACAGTCTAGATGGAAAGCTGGAAGTTGTGACACAGAAGTTCAGGGCATGCAACAAGCAGAGTTCTATACTAGCATCTGTTAAGCTTGTTTGCTTGTCATTGAAAATTGCAAATCTGTGTTCTTTTGGTAAGTGTTCCTGTTTTCCTCATAGTGAGTTAAGGAAGGCATCTGCCAAAATAAAACCAACTTAAGCCAGGTATTATGATAAAAATAGAGCACTTAAAATGTGGAACAGATGAATAGTGACTTCTTCACTGCCAAGACATGTTGACTGTGTCCAATTCAAATGATTGTGTACATATTGACTATTAGGATCACAGAAGGAAAAAGCTCTGTTTAATGGAAAAATGATTCAATAGTCATCTATCAGTAAGGTCTCTTGGTCACCCAATAATTAAGGATCTCCTTAAAAACCAAATGAAATGGGCAAAGAACTAGAAGCATATTAAAATTCTCATGAGGTCACTCCCAGATTCTCATTAGGCCAGTGCCGGTTTACTTTTGGCTTAGGCCTTTGTACCAGTCTGTCCAGTCCAGGTGAATGCGAATCACATACTCAAGTTTAAACCTCATCTGAGATTTCTCAGGTAATTTTATTTAACATGAAATGCCTCTAACATCTAATAGTATTTGAAAATATTCAGTTGCTCAAAGGGGCTGATGATAAACTTGTGTGAAAACTTGTGAGTTTAGTCATCCTTAGAATTTATATTGTCAGTATGTGCATTATATAAATAATTCAACTGCTTAGGAAGGATAGAATCTGAAAATGGTGGAATTTGCAGAATTTTCATTATCATGTTTAACATTTGATGAGCTCTTAAAACTGAATACAAAGCACAAAGATTCATGCTTAAAGAAAGCTGTTTTTAAAAGTAAGTATAATATAGTGTTTACACTCTGCTTGAAATAAAATTGCAAGTGAAATTCAGGCTTGTTCTGGGAAAGGAAATTTAATGGCCACTTTGACAAATTAAACAGATTTAAAAAGTAATAGTATATAGGGTGACCTTGTGTTATAAATGAAGGAATTGAGGACTGAAAGACAGGGGATGTGAACTACACCCAGCTGTTCCTTCAGTGAATTGTGCTTTCAGAGCAAGTTACTTGCTGAGCCAAGGTATTCCAAATTTTGAAACAGAGTGATTTGAATCCAGTAAATTTTCTGGAAATCATATTCCTTTCTTTCTTCTTTCCTTCATTGATTGAAATACAATTATTATACTATTACATGTTTCAGAAACAAAAGTAGACACTGGATAATATATATATAAATAAATAAAACAATCATGACCCCTGCTCTCACAGTAAGTAATTGTTGCAGTGGGTACCATAAGAGAAATAAAGCCTTGATACCTAGAAATCTATGTAGGTAAAAAGGGACATCTTCTTTGAAGAAGTGTCAATTGCCCCTGTCTAAAGAATGAAAATTGGGAAGAAAGAGTTTTGCAGACAGAGGAAACAGCTCCAGCCATGTAAAAGCTGTGGATTTTACTCAAGTACAGTGGAAGGTCATTGGTACATTTATAGGTGAGGAAGTGAGAGAAGGTGATCTATGCTTAAAACAATTTGTCTGGCTGTTGTGGGAAGAATGAATTATAGAAGGGTAAAAGTGGCAGGGAGATACAGTGTGGGAAATTGCACTGGTCTAGGCAAGACATGATGGGAAACTGGACTATGGCTAGTAAGAGTAGAGATCAAGGAATGCACATGGATTTTAAGTGCATTTGGGAGGAAGAAGTGTCCATATTTGCTGATAGCTGGATGTATAGCACAATGCAGAGGAAGGCATCAGGAGTGATTCCTAACCCTCTGGCTTGGACAGCTGGGTGGATGGTGCCATTAGTGAAAAGATGAAGGGTGGGAAAGAAACCAGTGGGAGAGTAGGTAGTAATCAAAGAATCTATTTCCTCTTGTTCAGTGGAGATAATGGTGAACCTTCCACCTAGAGATGTCAAGGTATAGTTGGATATTTGAATTTAGAGCCCAGAAAAAAGTTTTGGGCTGGAGATTAAACATGATATGTAAAGACATAGAATTAGATGAGGTCATTGATTAGAAAAAGGCTGTTAAGAGAAGTGCAGAGAGTCTGGGACCAAGCTCTGGGGTCATCCAAAAAACAAATGAAAACCTGAGAAGGTGAGGTCAAAACAGTCAGAGATAAGGCAGCTGAGAGTAATGCCCTGGAAGCCAAGAGAGTATAGTATTTCAAGAAGGGGTGGCCAACCTCACTTACTACTGATGAGAGGCAGATGAAATTAAATCAGAAAGGAAGCATAGGCATCATTGGTAACTTTGGAATAAAAAGTAGCTTTTCAGTGGAGTGGGGAAAGGGAGATGCAGCCCAAACTGTAAGGAAATGGAAAGTAAATGTGAGGTATGGAGGCAGCAGGCATAAACAGTTCTTGAAAAGCTGTTCTGAAAAGGGGAATAGAGAGAAAGAGATATCTGAAAGGGATATCTTTCAGGAGGCAAGCACATTTGTTGCTAATGGGAAAGGTAAGGCAGAGGAGTTTGATGTTGCAGTTAATAAGAAAAGGGATGCAAAGCCTGTGAGAAGGACAGGGCTGGTGGGAAGTTCGATCTTCAGTAGATGGAGGACAATTCTTCAATAATCGGGAATGGGGCAAAAATGGATACTGATGCAGGGGACTGAAAATGAGAACATTTATATTTTCATCACTTAAATATGTTGCAGAATCATGATCTGAGAGAATAGGGCAGGTATGGGGCAGGAATTTTGAGAGGAGATATGTCTAGCAAGCCGCAGGAAGCTTTAGGAAGCATTTATACATATGGTGTTCCTAGCATTTGGTAGAGGCTTGATACACAATGTTGAACAAGTAGATTAAAGCATGACTTTAGTTATAAAAACAGATTCATAATTAATTTTCAGATGGAAAACAAGATGAAATTTTGTATATACCAAAAAAAGTCTTTTAAAGACTCAACTAGAAGAGCCACACCTGCCATTTGCTCCAGCTGTAGCCTAGAGAATATACCATTGAGGCCCTATTCTATAAGAAAACACCACTGTGTATCTTCTAATTGCCCAAATCTTCAAATTTGTGTGAAAAAAAACTGGTGAAGTCAAAGGATTTGCTCAATAGAAGTTTTCAATATCCATGTTTTACATGGACAAATGAGATGCTTATAACACATTTTGTACTTTGAAAGTATATTTTTCTGTTGTCACCTTAAAAAAGCCCCTTTTACTGGTTCTACTTTCCTAAGGTAGCCAATCTGAGTAAAAATGCTCTAAACCTCCTGGTAAGCCTCAGAGTATTGATTATCTTCTAATCTAGTTTTGAGTTTGCCTTGAAACTTCAGCCATAAAGATTTAAAAGATTTTGTCCTTCACTAAAAGCTATCATCTGTAATCCTTGCACTTTCCCATTTCAGAATCCAGATGACTGAATGTCACATTCAGTTACCTTTATAAACCCCCAAATCAAAGTTTCTAATATCAACACTTGCCTCACTCATCACTCTTGCTTCTCAACTCCCGATTTATTGGTAATTCTTTACCACCCTGTGCCACTTACTGTCTGCAGGGTTTGAGTGGTCAGAGCAGCTAAACAGGCTTCTGGAGTCAAACAGCTTTCAAAGTTCCACAAATTTCATACGGAAAATGGGAAAATATAAAAATAGTGCATGTCAAAATGTCATCCCATGTTGACCGTAAATCACTTAGCTAACGTTTAGTTTGTCTTTGGTGTACTATCAGGAACCCCTAGCAGCTGTTGTGTATGTGCCTGTGTGTATGTGTGCTTCATTTCTTAAGCCCTTAGAAAATGCCACAGTTTTAGTCTCCATTCTTCTTTTTTAACCTTTTACAAACAGCCAAAATAATGTATGGATGTACAATTTCACTGTCCTTTTCTCTCAAATGCGGGCAATAAAAGTTGATTTGCACTAACAAGCTAAAAGCTCTGAGTGCTTCCAGACTGTGATGCATTCCAGGAGGGAAGGCAGCTATCACAACCTATGATGGTAGAAAACATTTTCACAATAGACACCAGAAAGATTTAGAATCCAAGGCTGGGATCCAATCTATTGTTCAGAAGTCAGCCAGTATAGAAGAAAATTTCAAATGAAAATTAGAGTGGAGACTATCTTACTTTTGTATAGCTTTTAATTTCAGTATTATCCAGATGTACTATAGCTGCTGTTATTTAAGCCCTTCTTACTGTCTTCCATAGTGTCTGCAAGGATTCTGGTTATGGTAGGCTCATAGCATCAGGAAGCACTAGGAATAAGGCATAAATTGTGAGAAAATACATGCCAGAATATCCTATATTTATTACACTGGCCAGTACCTGAGATTTCTATTAGTTATGAAGAAGAGTAGACAACGTAGTCAAGGAATATGTGGAAAGTAAAAATATTCCTCTGATAATATGCATCTACCTTTCCCATTTTACATTTCACTGCCAAATTTACAAAAATTGAGATGATGTGAATTTGAAAAGATGCTGCTGTGGTCCTGCACAGAATTACGGGCTAGAAATGCAAAGCTCCCAATTTGCTAAAGTAGATTTAACCTGAAATAAGTATATATAGTACTTCTTAAAAGGTGAAAGTATAACTGGATAGTTCCAAATATCAACCAGTATACAGAATGGACATATAACAACTAGGTAACCAGCAAGTTGCGGTGTTCAGGGAAGCAGAGGTGTCCCAAGACAACATGGAGCTCCGGTGAAGAGAAGCATGTGTTTAGAAGGGGGAGCATAGTCCGTATCGACGAGGAGGCTGCCCCAGTTTTGCATCTTGGTCTTTTTTCCATAAAACAAAACAAGTGGCATATCACAATGAGTTTAGAAAAAAAAAATGTCTATCAAGCCATAAAGTTACTTCAGACAGCATGAATAAGAAGTAGAATAGTAGTAGTCTAAGAGCTTAGGTTTTGGAGCCAAACAGTTCCTGTGTTTAATTCTCAGCTTCCATTTACATCTTGTGCAATTTGGGGTAATTTATTTAGCCTTGTGATGTCTCAGCCTCCTCTTCTGTGTAAAGCGACTATTAATAGAACCCCTTTATGGAGTTGTGAGGATTATATGATATAATGTATGCAAAGTTCTGGCTGGCACATCTTTAGCACTCAATAAATGTTAGATGTTACTATTAAGTAATTGCAAACATATAATAAAAAAGAACAGCACATGTGGCTTTGAGAATTTTTAACTTCACAAATACCTTATTTTTATACTTGGTAAGCATTCAGCAGCAGTAGCGGTAGCAGATGGGAGTGGAGTGGTAGGAGTATGGGGTAGTGGGATTAGCAATGTCTTAGTGTTGAGAATTTTGTGTATGGAGAATGATTGGGAAGTACTTCCTGAAACACCTGTAATGGAGGGAGGGAACCAGTATTGGGCAGAAGGAAATGTTGAGCTGTGATGTAGTTGCTACAGAGAATTCAGCCACCTCAGATTGTTCTCTGAAACTGCAAGGGCCCTTGAGGAATACTTCAGGTTGCCCTGTGTTGAAGTGAGGCAGTTGGGGACCTTTGAAGTGTCAGTCAGTGGATGTAGGCAGCTCCTGGGAAGGGGAACCATCCTGGGCAAGGCAGCTTTCTTCAGCTTTAGCAATTTTGGGGGTGGAAATTCTGGGTGGCACACACCACAGCTTTGACTACAGTTCACTGCTTGTGTTGCTTAGATCCTTTCGCTTTATATAAATTCAACAAATCTAGGAATAGCTCTTCCAGGATTTGGGTTGGTTTCTTTCTCTGGGAAAAGTTAAAAAAAAAAAATCAGTGAAGTCCCTGTCACAACAGTTGATCTTGGGGCTATGAGTGACATTCATCATGTCTCCCCACCCGCCTGTTCTGGATCCCCTCAGCTGTTGGCCAGCGACTCTCATGATCCAACTAGCCTTCTAGGTGATAAGGCCCTGGCCCTCAGCCCTCAGGTTTTGAGGACTGGTCCTTATGCCCTTCTCTGACTGTGGCTGCTGAACTTACTTGTTTAAAATTAAAATTGTGCAGAAGAGTACACCAATCAAATTGGTATAAATATAATCTTCCTTTCTTTGCTAGGAGGGTGGTTCATTTCCTGCCTCTGGCTTCTTGGCAAAAGGAATCTAAAGGAATTGGTGGCTTAATGGGACTTCTGTATGTTCCCTGGTAAAAGTGCCCCCACTCTGTAAACTAGGATCTCTGGTCCCTCTGAACATAGAATTATGGGGATGTAATAAATAAAAACTTTCAAGTGGGTTGCTGGAAGTGATGGGTAGTGAAGTCTTTACTTCCTCATACCTAATATTCCAATCTTTCTCCTTTCAGGCCTGTTAACAACCCACCAACCAATCTGTTACTACCCAGGGGTCCACATATATTCTTACCTTGGGCTACTTAACTGTTCCACAGAGTGG
This sequence comes from Manis javanica, assembly GCF_040802235.1. Taxonomy (NCBI): domain Eukaryota; kingdom Metazoa; phylum Chordata; class Mammalia; order Pholidota; family Manidae; genus Manis; species Manis javanica. Next base: position 71,966,515 of record NC_133163.1, read on the forward strand.
ATAATCAAGAGAAGGTCCTCCTGTGCCACTGTCTCTCAGGGACATCCGAGTGAGTTTGATGGGCAGCAGTACTGGCAGCTCTATTCCACAGTTCACATATTCTTGCTCATCAGCTAGTTGTAAGGGCACCCTGTTGTATCCACAGGGGTGATCTGGGAAAGGGGCAATCAGGTGAAGGGAGTAGATACCATAGGGGGCAGGGAAAACTTGCTCTTCAATTCTGACTCTGCTCAAACTCACATGCAATACCACTGACATACTCTGTGATACAGGGGCCTTTCTCACCAGCCCATCCATTACCACTTTGGTGAAAGGAGATCCTCTGGACCCTTTTCTGGAATATAGTTGGCTGATGAGCTTTTCAGCTTTGCATAAGGTAATGGGCTAACCTGTGTCCTCCCCTGTCCAAATTCAGATGTTGAAGCCCTAATACCAGCACCTCAGAATGTGACTGTATTTAGAATTAGGGCTTCAAAGAGGTGATCAAGTTAAAATGAGGCCATTTGGAGGGCCCTAATCCATTCTGGCTGGTGTCCTTTTAAAAAGAGGAAATTCGAGGGGCGGAGCCAGGATGGCGGCGTGAGTAGAGCAGTGGAAATCTCCTCCCAAAAACACATAGAGCTATGAAAATATACCAAAGAAAAATCTTCCTAAAATAGAGACCACAGGACACAGGACAACATCCAGACCACATCCACACCTGCAAGAACCCAGCGCCTTGCGAAGGGGGCAAGATACAAGCCCCGGCCCGGCGGGACCCGAGCGCCCCTCCCCCCGGCTCCCGGCGGGTGGAAAGAAACCAGAGTGGTTTTTTTTGTCAAGTGCTTTTTGGGAGCCTTAAAGGGACGGGCCCCCGTTGCTAGGGAGGCAGGGTGGCGGGACCGGTGAGCAGGTCCCTGGGACCAGCGCCTGAGGACAAAGAATATCCTGCGTTTCTCCCTGTGGGACCAACGGGCGGGTGCCTGAGACCGGCGCTTGAGGACGGAGGAAATCGCGCGTTTTCCCCCTTTTTTTTTTCTCTCTTTTTGGCGAGCGCTTTTTGGAAGCCTTAAAGGGACAGGGACCCCGGTGCTAGGGAGGCAGGGTGGCGGGACTGGTGAGCGGGTGCCTGAGACCGGTGCCTGAGGACAAAGAATATCCCACGTTTTTCCCTGCGGGACCGGAGGGCAGGTGCCTGAGACCGGCACTTGAGGACAGAGGAAATCGCGTGTTTTTCCCCTTTTTTTTTCTCTTTTTTGCGAGTGCTTTTTAGAAGCCTAAAAGGGATAGGGACCCCGGTGCTAGGGAGGCAGTGCGGCGGGACTGGTGAGCGGGTGCCTGGGACCGGTGCCTGAGGACGGAGGAAATCGCGTGTTTTTCCCCTTTTTTTCTCTCTTTTTGGCGAGTGCGTTCTGGAAGCCTTAAAGGGACAGGGACCCCGGTGCTAGGGAGGCAGGGCGGCGGGACTGGTGAGCGGGTGCCTGGGACCAGCGCCTGAGGACAAAGAATATCGAGCATTCCTTCCCTGCGGGACCGGTGGGTGGGTGCTTTTTGGAAGCCTTGAAAGGACAGGGACCCTGGTGGTAGGGAGACAGGCCAGCAGGACCAGTGAGCGGGTGCCTGGGACCGGCACATGAGGACAAAAAAAAGAAAAAAAAAATCGCTTCTTTTTTCCTTTTTTTTTTTTTTTTCTTTTTCTTTCTTTCTGTTCCCTCTCTCATTGTTACTGTTGTTGTTTTGGTTTGGAGAGTGCTTTTTGGAAGTCTTAAAGGGGCAGGACAGGTCACTTAGACCACAGGCAGGGAATCTGGGGATCTCTGGGCACTCTAACCCCCTGGGCAGCAGGGAGCACAGAGACCCCTTACGGAGATAAATAGCCTCCTGGCTGCTCCCCCTCCAACGGGGCTCCACCATTTTGGAGGAACAGCCCCAGCCAGGCCAAGCCCAGAGCAACAGCGGAGATAAACCCCAAAGCAACTGGGCAGGAAGCAGAAGCCCTGTCTGCGCACAGCTGCCCAGCACAAGCCACTAGAGGTCGCTATTCTCCCAGGAGAAGGCCACAAACCACCAAGAAGGGAAGCTCTTCCAGCAATCACTTGTACCAGATCTGCAAACTATCTCTATCACCATGAAAAGGCAAAACTACAGGCAGACAAAGATCACAGAGACAACACCTGAGAGGGAGACAGACCTAACGAGTCCTCCTGAAAAAGAATTCAAAATAAAAGTCCTGAACATGCTGACAGAGATGCAGAGAAAAATGCAAGAGCAATGGGATGAGATGCAGAGAAAAATGCAAGAGCAGTGGGATGAAGTGCGGAAGGAGATCACAGATGTCAGGAAGGAGATCACAGAAGTGAAACAATCCCTGGAAGGATTTATAAGCAGAATGGATAAGATGCAAGAGGCCATTGAAGGAATAGAAGCCAGAGAACAGGAACGTATAGAAGCTGACATAGAGAGAGATAAAAGGATCTCCAGGAATGAAACAACACAAAGAGAAATATGTGACCAATACAAAAGGAATAATATTCGTATTATAGGGATACCAGAAGAGGAAGAAAGAGGAAAAGGGATAGAAAGTGTCTTTGAAGAAATAATTGCTGAAAACTTCCCCAAACTGGGGGAGGAAATAATCGAACAGACCATGGAATTACACAGAACTCCCAACAGAAAGGATCCAAGGAGGACAACACCAAGACACATAGTAATTAAAATGGCAAGGATCAAGGACAAGGAAAGAGTTTTAAAGGCAGCTAGAGAGAAAAAGGTCACCTATAAAGGAAAACCCATCAGGCTAACATCAGACTTCTCGACAGAAACACTACAGGCCAGAAGAGAATGGCATGATATACTTAATGCAATGAAACAGAAGGGCCTTGAACCAAGGATACTGTATCCAGCACGACTATCATTTAAATATGATGGCGGGATTAAACAATTCCCAGACAAGCAAAAGCTGAGGGAATTTGCTTCCCACAAACCACCTCTACAGGGCATCCTACAGGGACTGCTCTAGATGGGAGCACCCCTAAAAAGAGCACAGAACAAAACACACAACATATGAAGAATGGAGGAGGAGGAATAAGAAGGGAGAGAAGAAAAGAATCTCCAGACAGTGTATATAACAGCTCAGTAAGCGAGGTAAGTTAGGCAGTAAGATACTAAAGAAGCTAACCTTGAACCTTTGGTAACCACGAATCTAAAGCCTGCAATGGCAATAAGTACATATCTCTCAATAGTCACCCTAAATGTAAATGGACTTAATGCACCAATCAAAAGACATAGAGTAATAGAATGGATAAAAAAGCAAGACCCATCTATATGCTGCTTACAAGAAACTCACCTTAAACCCAAAGATAAGCATAGACTAAAAGTCAAGGGATGGAAAAACATATTTCAGGCAAACAACAGTGAGAAGAAAGCAGGGGTTGCAGTACTAATATCAGACAAAATAGACTTCAAAACAAGAAAAGTAACAATAGATAAAGAAGGATACTACATAATGATAAAGGGCTCAGTCCAACAAGAGGATATAACCATTCTAAATATATATGCACCGCTCACAAACACATGGAGGCTTAACAACATGCTACTAAATAATCAATGGATCAATGAACAAATCAAAATAGAGATCAAGGAATATATAGAAACAAATGACAACAACAACACTAAGCCCCAACTTCTGTGGGATGCAGCGAAAGCAGTCTTAAGAGGAAAGTATATAGCAATCCAGGCACACTTGAAGAAGGAAGAACAATCCCAAATGAATAGTCTAACATCACAAATATTAAAACTGGAAAAAGAAGAACAAATGAGGCCTAAAGTCAGCAGAAGGAGGGACATAATAATGATCAGAGAAGAAATAAACAAAATTGAGAAGAATAAAACAATAGCAAAAATCAATGAAACCAAGAGCTGGTTCTTTGAGAAAATAAACAAAATAGATAAGCCTCTAGCCAAAATTATTAAGAGAAAAAGAGAGTCAACACAAATCAACATAATCAGAAATGAGAATGGAAAAATCACGACAGACTCCACAGAAATACAAAGAATTATTAAAAGAAGTGAAAGACTTATACTCTGAAAACTACAAGTCACTCTTAAGAGAAATTAAAGGGGACACTAATAAATGGAAACTCATCCCATGCTCATGGCTAGGAAGAATTAATATCGTCAAAATGGCCATCTTGCCCAAAGCAAAATACAGATTTGATGCAATCCCTCTCAAATTACCAGCAACATTCTTCAATGAATTGGAACAAATAATTCAAAAATTCATATGGAAACACCAAAGACCCTGAATAGCCAAAGCAATCCTGAAAAAGAAGAATAAAGTAGGGGGGATATCACTCCCCAACTTCAAGCTCTACTACAAAGCCATAGTAATCAAGACAATTTGTACTGGCACAAGAACAGAGCCACAGACCAGTGGAACAGATTAGAGACCCCAGAAATTAACCCAAACATATATGGTCAATTAATACTTGATAAAGGAGCCATGGACATACAATGGCAAAATGACAGTCTCTTCAACAGATGGTGCTGGCAAAACTGGACAGCTACATGTAGGAGAATGAAACTGGACCATTGTCTAACCCCATATACAAAGGTAAACTCAAAATGGATCAAAGACCTGAATGTAAGTCATGAAACCATTAAACTCTTGGAAAAAAACATAGGCAAAAACCTCTTAGACATAAACATGAGTGATCCCTTCTTGAACATATCTCCCCGGGCAAGGAAAACAACAGCAAAAATGAGCAAGTAGGACTACATTAAGCTGAAAAGCTTCTGTACAGCGAAAGACGCCATCAATAGAACAAAAAGGAACCCTACAGTATGGGAGAATATATTTGAAAATGACAGATCCGATAAAGGCTTGACGTCCAGAATATATAAAGAGCTCACACACCTCAACAAACAAAAAACAAATAACCCAATTAAAAAATGGGCAGAGGAACTGAACAGACAGTTCTCCAAAAAAGAAATACAGATGGCCAAGAGACACATGAAAAGATGCTCCACATCACTAATTATCAGAGAAATGCAAATTAAAACTACAATGAGGTATCACCTCACACCAGTAAGGATAGCTGCCATCCAAAAGACAAACAACAACAAATGTTGGCGAGGCTGTGGAGAAAGGGGAACCCTCCTACACTGCTGGTGGGAATGTAAATTAGTTCAACCATTGTGGAAAGCAGTATGGAGGTGCGTCAAAATGCTCAAAACAGACCTACCATTTGACCCAGGAATTCCACTCCTAGGAATTTACCCTAAGAACGCAGCAATCAAGTTTGAGAAGGACAGATGCACTCCTATGTTTATCGCAGCACTATTTACAATAGCCAAGAATTGGAAGCAACCTAAATGTCCATCGGTAGATGAATGGATAAAGAAGATGTGGTACATATACACAGTGGAATACTACTCAGCCATAAGAAGTGGAAAAATCCAACCATTTGCAGCAACATGGATGGAGCTGGAGAGTATTATGCTCAGTGAAATAAGCCAAGCAGAGAAAGAGAAATACCAAATGATTTCACTCATCTGAGGAGTATAGGAACAAAGGAAAAACTGAAGGAACAAAACAGCAGTGGAATTACAGAACCCAAAAATGGACTAACAGATACCAAAGGGAAAGAAACTGGGGAGGATGGGTGGGCAGGGAGGGATAAGAGGGGGGAAGAAGAAGAGGGGTATTAAGATTAGCATGCATGGGGGGGAGGGAGAAAGGGGAGGGTGGGCTGCACAACACAGAGAGGACAAGTAGTGACTCTACAACATTTTGCTAAGCTGATGGACAGTAACCGTAATGTGGTCATTAGGGGGGACCTGATATAGGGGAGAGCATAGTAAACATAGTATTCTTCATGTAAGTGTAGATTAAAAATTAAAAAAAAAAAAAAAAGAAAGAAAGAAAAGGGGGATTACTCCTTAACAGGATAAAACTATTGGTAAATCAAAGATCAACGCATGCTTTAAATATCCTTAATGTTGATCACTTAAAGGGTGTCAGATGATCAGCTATGGAGGTACTTTTTTCTGATAATATTCCTTTCTCTTAATTAAAAAAAAAAAAAAAAAAAGCAGTTATTGTGTGCTGACCTCCAATGAGTTCTGCACAGTGGTATAGAGGGCATGTCAAAGTGTGGGCAAAGGGTCTGTTTGTTTCTATGCAGAAGATCAAGGCCTAGCTTGGATACCCAGAAAATGAACTAAGATACGATATGAGGAGGAGCTTCCGGCATCAGCACTCTCTGGGGGACTTGTGCCGGGGGATGATCATCAAAAAGCCTCCACAGGGATCCGGACGATGCTGCGGTTGTGGCTGCATCCAGCCTACCGTCTCCTGGACTTGCCATAAGAATGAGGAGGGAGATGTCTAGGCTGGCATGTGCATACAGTGAGACAACGAATTTGACCGGATCTGTACTGTTGAAACTCAACCAGGAGTTGGGAGGGGTGCAAGGTGTAGCACTCCAAAATCTAATGACCATAGACTATCTATGGTTAAAAGGACATATTTGATGTGAACAGATCCCAGAAATGGGCTGCTTTAATTTGTCTGATGGTTCAAGTACAGTTGGACAATATCCATCATATCATAGATAAATTTTCACAAATGCCTAGGGTGCCTAAATGGTTTTCTTGGCTTCACTGGAGATGGATGGTAATTATAGATTTGCTTTGTTTATGTCACCGTATTCCTATTATGTTAATATGTGTGTGCAAATTAGTTAGTAGTTTAAAACCTATACATACTTAAGGTACTCTACAAGAAGATATGTCAAAGAAATAATCAATCCTCCCATGTTTCCTTCATATGCTACATCTATAGCTTTTCTTCTTCCTTCCTAATTACAACCCTTAAATAGAATTCGTGCCTCATATCGAATTTACCGAGTATCATAATTCCTCCAGGTGGTAAAGATACCTCGAGACAAGTGCTGGGCATAGAAGCCACAGGGCATAAATCTGCAAAGAAGTAACAAGCTAACCTTTGCAAACAATATGGCTTCTCTCTCACTTACCAACTTTACATTTCCCTGTATGGCCCCGGAAGATGACTGGTTAGCCAGAGACGGGTAAGATTCCTCAAGGGAGGAACAACCTAAGACAGGCACAGTCGCAGGGGGGCCATCAGGTGAGAATTTGGGGATCAACAGAGGTGAGGCTCAGAACCTCACCCCCCCTGCTTTGAGAGAAATCTTCTGCATCCGTGGATGTCTTGCTGCCCTTGTCTAGCCTGGATTAATATTTGGTCCATAGGCACACACCTGATCATCTGATCATCTACATTTGCCCTCTTACAGCACTAAACTATGTTTTCTACCTTTATCTTGCATCTACCTACCACTTCAGCATTTTATTAAAAATAAAAATAATAATAATAATAATAGGAGAAATGTGGGATCAACATATAAATCAAGTACAAAAACCAAACGAATATTCATATTTGACCTGATTGTTTATAGGTCATAATGCATGATCAAAACCGAAAGTTTCTGTGATGAATGCCCTTGTACTGTTTACCATGTAAGAATTTATTCACTGTGCAAGAATTCGTTCACCATGTAAGAACTTGTTTGTTATACTTCAGAAGATTGGAGACTGACGAGAATTAGGCTTGAGATGGATTAATGATTGTACATTGAGCATTGACCCCCCTATACTGAATTTTATTGTTGTTAACAACCATTTGATCAATAAATATGAGAGATGCCCTCTCAAAAAAAAAAAAAAAAAAAAAAGAGGAAATTCGAACCCACAGAGATACCAGGGATTTGAGCACCCAGAGAAAAGATCATGTGAGGACACAGCAAGAGGGTAGCCCTCCCCAAGCTAAGGAGAGAGGCCTCAGAAGAAACTAAATCTGCCAAAACCTTGGTCTTGGACTTGCAGCCTCTAGAACTCTGAGAAAACAAATTCCTGTTGTTTGAGCCACCCAGTTGGTATTTCGTTATGGTGAGCTAATATAGTAGTATATCCATTCTACCATATCTACTCCCTTGAGCCTTTTCATCCCTAGTTCTACTGTCGGGCATCTCCAGATCATTTAGTGTGAGACATTGCTTTCTTCAAGGTTTTAACAGCCCGCGCAGCAGTGCGCTGGCATTATCTTTCATGGTTCTTGCCAGAGTGTTGATTTGTGTATTGTAAGGAAGTGCTTCCATATCAGTGCTTCTTTATTTAACTTTTTCTTACACAGTTTCTAAGATTCTTCCAGGATGTGTTGGCTATGTCCTGAGGCCCCTTTGGGTTATATTCCCTTTCTTACAACATCTCTGATTGGGGTTTTGTTGTGACTTCATTTTAATTTTTGATCTGCTGTCTGGGAGGGAATGTGGCGTAGATCCTGGGGGTGGGTGTTTGGAGAGGAGGCAGAGGATTCTAGATATCTTTAAGCAGTGGAGGAGAACCCACTTTTAGTAAGGAGGAGTTGATCAGTTCTCATGGTCAAAGGGTTCAGGGTAATTTCAAACATAAAGGTTTTCAAATTCATTGGTTAAGTGTCCCCATCCCAGTGTCAGTGTAATCCCATTTCAACTGTATGGTGGCCTGGTGCAGCCAACTTGTGAGTGTTGCAAGTTCAATGTTCTCTGGAGCTCTGTTATATTAATAGGTATTATAAATAAGTATTTGTACATAAGTATTAATACCCCTGATTTTTAACTAAGAAGGCCCTCTACTTTCACACTTCATTTTAAATTGGTTATTCATCTTCAGCCTTTCATGTCTTTCTCCAGTGCATCAGTAGTTCTCTTATTAAAAATTTTTATCATTGCTAGCTTTCTGATACCTATAAAATGACTGAGGTATTGCACCTGCCAGTGTATTCCATTCCTGTAAATCCCACACACCTGTCAATGTATTCCATTCCTATAAATCCCATTCCAGTTCATCACCAATGACTCCTTTAACAATTATTCCCACTTCATGTGAATGGTTGTCACTTTACTTAAAAGTAGTGATTGTTCTTCATTCCCAGCCTGCTGGTAGGTGATCTAACTCCAAACTCTTTAGATTTCCTTAATAGGATTGTTCAGGGAAATTTCAGGCTAGGTTCTCTGGAAACAGCCTCTGAGAAGGAGATTTGTATTCAGCGATATATTAAGGGATGCTCTTTGGAACAACACCTGTAAAAGAGTGAGGGGAGTAAGACTGGGTAAAGGGAGAATTTGAATTGGGATCTCAGCCATTCCCATGGGGAGGTTTAAAATTGGAATTGGCTCTTTAGAATTGCTCCAAGTTGAAGTAAGTTTCTTGGGCTTTTTTCCTTCTAGTTGACTAGCCATTGAATGAGAACCAACCCCAGGAAGGGGCATAATGAGGCCTTCAGTAATGGGGCATTTCTGGGGAGGGGCACAAGCTAGGGGATTGAGCACCTCAGTCCCAAAGGGGGATCTTGGGGGTGTTCTCCAGCTCTACTGCAAGAGGTAATTACTAAGTCAATCTTGTCTGAATATTCATCACACCTCTTTCAGTTACAGAAGTTGCATAAAGAATTAAAACTTATTTTAAGAGAATTTTCTACTACTAATAATGTAACTTACAAGTTTTCACTCAAACAACCATCCCTACACTTACATCTACCCTTACCTACTAAGCCTTTGATTATCAACCTTTTGAGGAACATCAGAAAATTGAGTGCAAACCAATTTTACAAATGAGTCAAAAATAACTTGGTTATCAAAGGTTTCATTAAGATTTTGAGGAAACTGATGGTATCCCGAAATATTTCCTGAAAAATATTTTTTTTGTGATCATCTTGCAAGGGGATATATGAAGTGAAAACTGTGGAGTGATTTTGAATTTTGTGAAGAAATATAGCATTTCACTCATTCTTTGATTAAGACATTAGTATATAACTGCAATACAAACTTAAATGTTGTAAAAGCAAATAATTTCATTTTAAAATTTCTTTCTCAAAATTAAACTGTCCAAGCCCTGTTTAAAGGCAACTTACTGGAATTTTTTCCTTTATAAATTTTGCTTGAATATCAGTGACTTCAAGTTATGATTCTATACATAGAAGTGGAAACAATCAGGTATCACATGCATGAAGTCTATTATATAATTTTAGTAGCTCTTTAGTGTTCCTCTATAGGGAACACCATGAACTACAAGTTCATTAAAAGTAATCAGAGATACTTACATCAGCCCTAAGTAAATCCTGTGCAAAGGAATTTATTTTTCAACTACTCACCTCTTTTGGGAGATAAGAAAGCTTTTCTTAGACAAGTAATTGGACTGTTAACTAAATGTCAGGGCAAACATTCAAATTTCACATCACATAGCCACTTTTTATTACAAACTTGGCAAGAACACTATAATCTGTATAAAGTGATGATGTAGCACTTCCAGGATTCCCTGCTATGCTTACGGTTAATGGATTCAAATACATGGAGTATTGAAAAAATGGTCACTGGGAGTCAGTAGCAAAATAGCAACTGATTTCAGATTCTAAAACAGCTATTCCTAGTCTTTTCATGAAAGGTGAGACTGGTATTTATCTATATGACACCATTACTACTCATTAGATTAACAGAGTTGATAATAGGGGTCCAAGAATTTGTCAGTAAGTTTTCCTGGAAACTGTGAGGCCAATCTGAGATCAGGATAGCAATATCCTGGAAGGAATCCAGAATTTACCAAGTTTGTTACTCTAACTTTGCTCATTAATGACTTCATTTCACCTATCAGTATACATATCTGCTTAGTCTTCTGAATATTAACCTCTTAGCAGGAGTCATTTATTTATCTCTGTTTCCTCACAGGGACTAGTAAGATGCTTACAAATAGTCAGCATTTATTTATTTGATAAAAATAACATTCTGATTTTATATGGTAAATTTTAGTCACAATATGTTTTATCCCACTAAAAAAATCTGTATATTTCAATCGATCAGTCAAAAAAGTATTTATTAGACATTGCCCATGTCACTGTTTAAAATGTATGTAGTGTATGTGTGTGCATGTGTGTGTTTAAATTCTTAATGCTTTTTGAATGAATAAATATGCAAAAAATTTTAAGGAGAGTTCATTATAGCTTGAATTTGTCAATGGATGCTCAATGGAAAAGACAGAACTTATGTTTTCCTTTGGAAGGAAATGAGTAGAGAAATAAAAAGACATCAACATACTCAATATTTGGATAGGGACAGCACCTAGTGAAAGAACTTTGCCTTGACAAAGAGCTAATGTTCAAAGCATTCCTGTTGTCATCTTAGTAAACACTCGGGCCCCAAGACACTAATTGTGGCTCCCAGGAAAATTGTTAAATTGGGCTCAGACTGATGTTTCCTTATAGCTGGAATCACCCCTAGGATTTAACATCATAAGATATGAGTGAAACCTAGGGAATCTGGTAGGTGAATGGGAATCTCAGCTGCCCCTAAGAAGTTGTTGCCAATGTCAAGGTACAAAAACAATGACCATATGGCTGCTATTACAACTACTACTAAGCCTGATGAGTTTATATTTTGTTTTAATAGAGATTTTTATTGCCTAGCATCTAACTCAATAAATGCATTTTTTTTTGGTAGACATTACTCTTGTTGCTGCTAGCTATTGTGGTCTGCATAAAAAATGAACATGGTTGAATCTCAACTCTAACAATTTGGACAAAAAGCTATTATGGAAGTTTTGTGCCAAATTTTAGGTCCTGAAATCTGACTAATCTTTACTTGGTTAAATCTGTCACTGTGTATAAAAGACAGGAGGGAATGTAGAAATGTGTTTGGAGGATAAATTTCATCTTATATATTTCTGTCCTATTCACTGTAAGAGGCAATTTCTAAAAACTTTTATGGGTATTTTCATATATATGTAAACCTAGATAGAATAGTAGAATGTATTCCCATGTACCCATCAAAAACTTTAATAATTATCAATACTTGGTAATTCCTATTTCATCTATGTGTCCACCACTCCTCCTCCATCCCTCAAGGATTATTTTAAAGTAGATCCCAGACATGTTATTTCATTTGTAAATAGTTCAGTATTTATCTCTAAACCATTAGGACTCTTGGTAACATAACAATAATATCATGATGTGATTTTAAAGATCACAAGGAGACCTTCTTTGTCCTTAATCTGTTTATTTACCAATGTCTGAAATTCCACAAACTTAATGTTCTTTGTTGGAAGGTAAAATACACCATATTGGAATTGTCACAACTAAAACCTTTTAAGTTATACTTTATTAAAGAAAAGGCACCTAAATTTGTGAAAGACAACAATTGGCCATTTGTTTTTCATTAAATCTAGAGCAGGAAGAGCATCCAAGAAAGTTTAGAAACTGAAATGTTTCCTAAGATCCTAAGGTTATCTGTTCCCTCGGGCTATAGTAGTCACAAAACTGAGAGATACAGAATTATGGTTGGTAGAGGCAGGATTCCAAGTCAGGTCTCCAAAGGCTATTTAACTTCTTCCTTCTTTCCACCCTCTATCCTTTCTTGGATAACTTCACTGGGACTAATATTTGTCTTCTCTTACCCTATCTGGTAAGTGTGTCACCCAAACATGTTTCTCCTTTCTTATCATTCCAGCTCTAAATTCTCAATGTCAAATGTGTTGAATTTCTCTAATACAGCAAAGAAAACAAAGCAGATAGATATAGTTACGTTGCATATTAAACAATGAAGTTTCAATTCTTGCTTCAAATGCAGCATTATTATTACTGTAGGATATTGGGATTATGAAAATTCCTTCAAAACTCAATGACCTTCTCAGTATTCCCTGAGTTCATTTTCAGTGTGTACAGATGACTGAATATGAAGGAAATAAACTAGAAGACATGTAATTTATTAAATACAGTAGCCTGAAGAGTACAGTGGAAGATGAAGTTTGAAATTTCTATGACGACCTGAGGAGCCTATCCATCCTGATACCTAAAGACAAAAGTTATGCTTAATTTTTATAGGAAGGAGTACTGCTCTTCATATGAAAATTTTTCATCTATCATAGGAGGAATAGACTGTGCCAATGAAGCCTATGAGCTGTTGGGATGTGGAGGTTAGAGGATTCTAACAAAAATGTTAGCCACTGCAGGTCACCCACCCCTTCTTATCATAGTCAGGACTCAGAAGGGGACAAAGAAGAGCTGTAAATTCTGACCCATCAGTGGTTGATGAAAGGAGAGTATGCACTGAACTAGATAGTTCTAAAGAGGAGTTTTCCACTACCTCAGTACAAATAAGGAAATTGGATGAAAATAGTCAATGCCCTTCTGGAGGCTGTAGTTCTAGTGCCTCATCAGACTTACAGCAGTGATTGCTCCCCAATGGCCCCTTATCCCTGCTTAACTAAATCTCTTCCTTTGTTCCAATCTAGCCCAAGTTCTCCTTCCCTCACAAGCTCTGCTCAACTGCCATGGTCCTCAGGGATTGTTCCCTTCTCTTCTTTCTTGTATAACTTGCTGTCTTTTTTCACTCCATTGGGAAATCAGGAGATGACTTAAAATTAATTTCTAGAAAGACACCAAGTCAGCTGATGACACATAAATACAAAATTATATTTTGTGTGTTTCAACTTACAGCTATTTCCTGTATATTGTGGGATAAATGGAGGTTTGCACCCAGAATTTCCCACCCTCTTTGCATACCAATAGACTACTGCAGCACTGCAGCTGGGGCAAGGGGTAGAGAGAGAACAGCCAATCTCTCCTCCCCTCCATTCCTGGAACGTAATTGGTCTGGTGCTTCCCAGTCACCAAGGACCTGCCCATGGAGTTCCTCCTGGAAGGGGCAGGTGGGGGAAAAGCACGTGCCAGAGCAGTAGAGAACAGACGGAGAAGGGGCTGGCTAGTGAACCCGAGCGAGCTATGAGCAATAAACCCCTTTCTCCCAATCTGCCCTTTCCCTTTTCCTTTAGTTTCAGCAGATTTACAGGGAACTAGCCCTTGGTGGGGAACACCCTTACTCCCAGAGCTACATATGTGATAAGAATTATTGATATTAAGTTATAAAGAGTTAGGTATAATATGAATTCCTAGAAGGAATATGTAAAAGTGGGCAGCATTCCAGAAGTATTTAGCTCTCAAACTAAGTGGGACAACTCTTCAGCAAGCTGTTTACTACCTGGTGCTCCATGAAAGGTGCCTGAGTAGGGCAGAGACCACAGGAGCTTCCCCAGGCCCTAAACAGAACTCAGCTGTTTACTGCTGCACTTGTATCCTTATGCAATAATAAGGGCTATGTATTTTGTTGTATTGAAGACAAGTTTTAATCATAAATGAGTAGCATAATCATTCTTTTTAAGTAACATAAAATTGTGAGTAAATTATTCAACATTTATATCTTTCCATTGGCCTTTTATCTAATGGATGTATATGCTTTCTCCTTAACAAAGTTGTGAACTCCACTAAAAAAACAGGCTCCCTATTTTTGCTGTTCTCAATGTACAATTCATTGTTCCAGGCAACATAAACAGTCATACAGTATTTACTTGCCATTGCTGGAAAGAGACAAAGCAAACACAGATTGGAGTGCTAAAATATTTGGAAAGCCTCTTTTTTGAGGAAAAGTGGTTTTACCAACTCCCTTTTATCCCACAATTACATACAGAGGTAAAGTAGATTTCTAGATCAACAAGAATACTAACTTAAAATGTCTAATGCATATAGTAGAATAGTAAGTCTATCACTTATTCCACTGTGATTCAGAAGTATTTGGATCTATTCTAAGTTATAACAAGTTAGCATAACCTCAGGCTTTTTCTGGAGGTAATAATCTTAAATTATCTCACAGCTATTTATATTCAGTACTTCAAATGGCTGGAAGATTATTCGAGGCTATGTCGTCTTTTACTACTTCTAGGCTTTCTACAGCTTATCATTGAGCAAATTGAGAAAATAAGAGTGCTAAATCATTGAGCCTTTTTTACCCCAAAATAACATTTAATGAATTGTCATTAATATTTGGAAGGTGGATATAGACTAAAGTTGCATAACTTTTGCATTTATTATGAAACTTTAATGGAAGGTGTTATATATCATAGCATTTGATTAAAGGAAAACAAAGGTTTTTCTAGTCCAAAACTTTGAAAGAAATGTCTGACATTACATTTCCTTAAGGAAACTATATACTTTCTACTCTTATGCACAATTCTTCCCTTGACTTAAATTCCAGCAAGTGATTTTTTATGCCCAATCCCAAAAACCATATTGAGCTTTCTTATTGGAGCATTTGTTTTTAATTCTTAGCTTTATTTCTTTATTTTTTAATCTGTATTTTGTTACTTCTGTATTTGTCATTTTAGAAGCTTACTTAAAATCCTTTCTAAAACTATATGGTGTAAAATACATATTTAAACTGAAGTCACACTTATTAATTGGTCAGGCCAGCTCTTTGTGAGGCTGCATTGATACCTATCTGAGCAATGGAGTGACACTTACCTTACCTGAACTCCACTGGCAGGCCATTGAAAAGAACCTATCAAAGCAAGCTAGAATAAGGGGTTGTATATGGGGTATGCATTTACCAAAGAGTAAATGCTTTAAGAAAATACTGAACTTATTTCTGTTAGCATGACACCCTTAAATTTCACTGATGTCACAAATGGCAAGATATTCTTTTTTTATGGCTCAATAATATCCCACTACCCCCTCCCCCCCGCACACACATTTTCATTGTTCTTTCATCCACTGATGGACCCTTAGGTTGTTTCCATATCTTGGTTATTGTGAATAATGCAGGTATCTCTTTGAGACAGTAATTTCATCTTCTTGGGTTATGTACACAAAAGTGGGATTGCTGGGTCATTTGATAGCTCTATTTTTAAGTTTTTGAGGAACCTCCATACTGTTTTCCATAATGCCTATACCAATTTACATTCCCACCAACAGTGTACAAGGGTTCCTTTTTTCCACATGCTCACCTACACTTATGTCTAAACTTTTTGATGATAGTCATTCTAACAGGTAGGAAATGATCTCTCATTGTGGTTTTGATTTACATTTCCACAGTAAATAGTGATGTTGAGCACCTTTTCATGTACTTGTTGGATATTTGTACCAAATCATCACATTGTACACTTTAACTTACCCAATGTTTTATGTCAGTTATATCTCAATAAAGTTGGGAGGATGAAAGAAAATGCTGAATCTCTAAGTGCTGCTAGTTGAAGGAAAATAATACTGCAAGGAATCTTGGACCCTGAAACTTAGACAAGGAAATGTAGCTTGCTCAGGAAAGCCCAGTTAGGCAGTGCAGCACTGAGAGAGAAAGGGTCTCTTGAATACCAGCATGTTTTTTTTTTTTTGCCCTACTCTTCACTGAATTTTAAATACCTTGTGACATCTTAGGCAATGCTGCTGAAAGGCTGGGCCAAGACAGGCAAGACACAAGTTGAAGACGTGCAAGAGCCAAGGAGAATCTTTGTAGCCCCACATAGGGAGAAAGCACCAGGCCTCATTATTTTTGGATCAGGAATTTGTGTAATAATAATTCTTTCTACATGTTCATTGAGGTATCTGTTAATGTCTGTCAAATGGCATAAGTACATATTTTACTTGCCAACATTTTGAGGCATAACAAGATGGTTATGACAATTCATCATCCAGAAAAATTTGGATAGGGGAGCCCAGGACCAAGACTGATGTTTGGCCAGGGGGAAGAGGTCTGGAAAGTCCCCCTGACTGTCAAGCAAAATATCAATTTCTAAAAGAGTCAGTACAGAAACAAAGGTCAAGGTTATCAAGGACAGAATCTAGAAAGTCAGAATTGAAGAATAATCTTTAGGGTAAATGGATATCTGATATTAGGGAAGAAACTATTTTTAAAGTAAATTACTGTTTTAGAGCAATTTTAGGTATACAGAGAAGTTGCACAGAAAACACAGAGACCTCCATATACCTCTCATACCCATAGTTTCTATTATTAGCATCTTGCGCTAATGTGTATATTTTTGTACAACTGGTAAACCAATATTTATATTAACTAAAGCACAGTTCATATTAGGGTTCACTTTTACAGTGAACAGTTCTTATATAGTTCTCTGGATTATGACAAATGCATAATGTTATGTATCCACCACTGCAGTATTGTATAAATAGTTTAACTGCACTAAAAATACCCTATGATTAGCCTATTCATCCTTTGTTCCTCCCCCTTAACTCCTTGGCAACCACTGATATTTTACTATTTCAATAGTTTTGCCTTTTGTACAATGTCATATATAGTTAGAATCATACCGTATGTGGCTTTTAAAGACTGGTTTCTTTTACTTAGCAATATGCATTTAAGTTTCCTCCATGTCTTCATAGCTTAATAGTTCACCTCTTTTTACTGCTGAATAGTATTCCTTGTATGGATATGCTACAGATTATCAACTTACCTGTTGAAGGCATTTTCATTGTTTCCAATTTTTGGTAATTATGAATAAGCTGCTTCAGACACTTGTATGCAAGTTTTTGTGTAGGCATAAGTTTTCAATCATTTGAGTAAATACCAAGGAGTGTAGATGCTGGATTATATGGTAAACCTATGTTTGACTTTGTAAGAAACTCCCTGATTATGTTCCAAAGTGGCTGTACCATTTTGCCTTCCTACTTAACAATGAATGAAAGTTCCTATTACATCCTCATCAGTATTTGGTGTTGTCAGAGCTTAGATTTTGGCCTTCCTAAGAGATGTTTAGTAGTGTATTAATTTTCAATTTCCTAATGACATATGATGTCAAACATCTTTTCATACACTTATTTATCATTTGTGTATTTTCTTTGGTGAGATGACAGGTAAAAATTAATCACCAAACTCAAATCGTCTAGATTTTCTCTATCTTCTATAAACTTTATATTTCTCTATCTTCTATAAACTTTATAGGTTTTTGATCCATTGTGGGCTAATTTTTATGAAAGGCATAAGATCTGTATGTAGATTCTTTTTTTTCCATGTATGTTATTCCAGCATCATTTGTTGAAAAGATTACCTTTTCTGTATTGAATTGTGTTTGCTCCTCTTCAAAGATCAAAGACTCTGTGAACCCATTTCTGGTTTTTCTATTCTGTTGCATTGATGTATTTGTCAATTCTTTTGCTAAGACCACACCATCTTGATAATTATAGCTTTAGTGTAAATCTTGAAGTCAAGAAGTGTCAGTCTCTATTCTTCTTTGGTATTGTGTTGGCTGTTCTGGGTTTTTGCCTTTCACATAAATATTTGAATCTTTGTGTTGCTATCCACAAAATAATATGCTGGGATTTTGGCTGGGATTGTATTGAATCTATAGGTCAATTTAGAAAAACAGAAAACTGATAACAATGTCACCTTATTCATGAATATAGAATTTCTCTTAATTTACTTAAATCTTTGATTTCTTTAATTAAATTTTATAGTTTTTCTCATAAAGATCTTACACATATTTTGTTAGATTTATACCTAAGTGTTTCATTATTTTTTTGGTCCTAATATAAATGGTATTTTGTTCTAAATTTCAAATTACAATTTTTTATTTCCAATATATAGGAAAGCAGTTGAGTTTTTTATATTGAGTTGTATGCTATAACATTGCTGTAATTGCTTATTAGTTCCTGTTTTTCTCTTTTTGTCTGCTCAGATTTTCTACATAGGCAGTTTTATTTCTTCCTTCCTAGTATATGTACCTTTTATTTAATTTTCTTGTCTTATTGAATTACCTAGCACTTTCAGTATGATGATAAATAGCAGTGGTAAAAGGGGACATCTTTATCTTGATCGCCTTCTTAGGGGGAAAGTATCTATCCTCCCACCATTAAGTATGAGGTTAGCTGTAGGTTTTCTATAGATGTTTTTTATCAAGTTGAGAAAATTGCCCTTTATTCCAATTATCTGAGAATTTTTATCATGAATGGGTGCTGGATTTCATCAAATTCTTTTTCTGCAAGTATGGATATGATCATACAATTTGTCTTTTTTAACCTGTTGATTTGGTAGATTACATTAA
The DNA here is from genome assembly GCF_040802235.1 of Manis javanica. Taxonomy (NCBI): domain Eukaryota; kingdom Metazoa; phylum Chordata; class Mammalia; order Pholidota; family Manidae; genus Manis; species Manis javanica. The sequence goes on from NC_133163.1 coordinate 71,985,424, forward strand.
TAGATTTTCAAATGTTGAGCTAGCCTTGCATACCTCAAATAAATCCCAATTAGTATGTAATTCATTTTATGTATTGTTGGATTTGACTTGTTAATATTTTTCTGAGGTTGTTTGCATCTATGGTCATGAGAGGTATTAATCTATAATTTTCCTTCTTGGTAATATCATTTCTGATTTTTGTTATTAAAGTAATAAAGGCCTCATGGAATAAGTTAGACAGTATTCCCTCTGCCTTCATTTTCTAGAAGAGATTTTTAGAGGATTGGCCTTGATCTTTTTTCATTTCCCTGCTGGTAAAGGTTTTCCCTGAGCTCAAAGGTGCTGATGAGGGATAGGGTGGGGAAGAAGATGATACTTGGAATCACAGTTGGTCCTCATAAGGAAGATTAGCTTTACTGATAATATATCATAGTTTCTATGTTAGTGCTGTTATGGCCTGTAGTTAGCTAACCATTGCTAGTAATGGCTCAACATGTAACATGCTTGTTCTAAAGAATCTAGTATATGAATAGATAGAGACAGAGAAAGGCCTTGAAAACAATTATAGCAGCTATAAATCAAAGAAACCATGTCCATGTACATAGTGGGTAATGAAATACTGACCTCATATTGACTTCGTTAGCTCTGGTTGCAGATATAAAAAATGCCACCAACCACAAATTGTCTTAAAACATAAAGAACTGTTGTGTTCAATTATGTTTGAAAACAAAGTAAAAATACATACTTTTCAATAGCATTTTAAAATCAGCTACATGTTAGGATAAGACAAACTATGGGTTTATTTTACTACATTTCCGGATTTGAAATATGAAGACATAATCTTACAGGATTTTTAAGAGAATCAAGTAAGATGATTTATTAGTATTTTTTGATCTACTGTTTTAATTATTTCAGTGAATATAAAAATGAGTCAAATACAGCATCTGCCTTAACTAGCTTGTACTTTAGAAAGTGATATTATAATTAAAAATATCATTATAAAACAAAGGTCAGTAAATGACTTGGGGTACCAACACAGAACTGTAGGGCAAGGCTCAGCTAACTTTTGCTGAAAGGGCCAGATAGTAAATATTCTAGTCTTTGTAGTTACACAGTTTTTCACAAAAGCAGCTACAGACAGTAGGTAAAAGAATGAGCATGGCTGTGTCCCAATAAGTATTTATAAAAACAGATGGCTGACTGGATTTGGTTGGTGGATTGTAATTTGCCAATCCCTGCTCTAGGGTCTCAAATGAAAGAGACAATATTGTGAAAAATAGTTTTCAAACTAAAAGCTCTATTCAAATGCAAAGTTATTATTCATTGAGTTTATTGAAGACTGATAACAGTGTCAAACTTAATGTTAATGCACAACTAATAGTCGCTGGCTGATAAGCCAATTTGTTACCAGGTGAATCAAGGGAGTCTGACTATAAAAATTAAGAGTATTAAACCACACTCATCCTTTTCTTAGAGGAAAGAGTAAAGGAAATACATCCTTCATATTTCTTTTATCTTTTTCAAAGGGCCTTATTGTCCCAAGAGTTTAGCAGATTTAAAATACATATTTGTCACTTCTCCCTGATGAACTTGGGGATTTAATCTAATTCCCAACTTAATATGAGAACCTGCTAACCCTTTCCTGCTCCTTGCCCTCCACTCCCACCCTCCCCACTCTATTAATTGCACTTGAATCCTAACCCTTCTGGTGCTAAGTCAGGAGTCAGAAAAGCTCAGCCAAGGGCACCTCAGTTAGGCAAGTCTCCTCATGTTCTAAACTGCTTTGTTCCTCCTTCCCTTTTCCATTTAGTGATTTAAGCTCATTCAAGTCTGCCTCTCTTCAAAACTAAATTTCCATTTTTCAGAGTTCAGGAAGTCTTTTGTCTCTCACATCTGGAGCCAGTAGATGGCTTTTAGCTGCTCAGTGAAACATTGTATTTTATCGTCATGAGACTAAACAGCTGCAGGTTTTGAACTTCAGGGGTTTGCCTACCAGAGTAGTCTCTACGGCAATCCGTGCTCTACCACTGTATTCTCAATGTTGGCTCCTTGAACCACAAATCTGTCTTAATTGCTTACACATCTTGACAGCTATTTTCTGTAACATATGCAGAGTAGATGTGCAAAATGTTAACAAAATACTTACCCCACAGTGGCAATCGTTAGCACATGAGTGGTTTCAACTGGAGTTAATGCGTGTTTTTTTACTCGTTATAATCACTTAACATTATTTGTTTCTGTCCCTTTAGATGAAGCTCATTTGAAAATATGATTACTACTGTTCCAAAACAACAAAAGCTTGGTAGGCAAATCATATGTGAACAGTAGCAGAAACTTTCATTGCTATATTAATTACCCTTATTCAGTATTTCAGGATTCAACAAATCTTTTTTTATTCTGTCCTTAGAGCACCCTATTACCAAGAATATGTATGTTTTATCATTTTAAGGAAGCCCACCTGCATGCATTGTACATTTAATCTTCTCATTTTATATCATCTTCCAAGTTGATTTTAAATATTATATTCCTAACTGATGTAGAATAAAAATTTGTAATTCATTTTATAATTATTTACTTGGTGATTTTTCACCAATATTTTTCATTATTTTAAGAGCTTTATTTCTACCAGACAGGTAGGTGAAGTTCTGTAATCCATACCTCATAGTTGACATTCCAATTCTGCAGATTAAATTTAATGCCTACACTCATATCCAGTAACTGATCTTTTAGTGGGTAGGAACCAGAGCTGTTTAATTTTCTATGTGCAGCTCTCAGATAGCAAAAAGTTCAGGGATTCACCAAACACACATATTTATTTGCAGAATGATAAATAGTTTTTCAGCAAAATACCCTGTAAAGTGAAAAATTATCAGTTTTATCCGATCTTAAATTTAGAGCGAGAAAAAAATAGATGTGTGCAGTTGTGTTGGTCCTGAGGCCAAGGGAGTCTCCTTGCCTGCACAGATTATAAAAAGTAATCCAGTGGGTATCACTCTGGTATAGGTACCATCCTGATAATAAAATTTGAAATCATGTTCCACAAGGAAAATTTACTGCTCTAGCATAGAAATATTAAGCTGCATTTTTGGAAAGTAGGCTCAAAAAAGCTGTTAAAAGTTTTTCAAGGCTTAACTAATGAGCCACAGTTAAGCAAAGGATACTCCTATCCTCACTATAAGAACTAGAAGATGCTCTGAATTATTAAACTTGTGCGGTGGGTGTGTTAGCCAGTTCCCTGTAGCAGGTTTCCAAATGCATATGTTGATAAACAACTGAAGTATCAGAATTGTCAAGAGGACCATGGGCTGGGAGGGAAGAAATGGCCAACAATTTTGCTTTATAATTTAAATGATAAAGGAAGATTTGTGGGGGCGGGGTGGGCTTGTTTCTCACACTTTTTTCTGTTGTCTCTGCTTGTCTTTTTCTTTATGTAAGAATTTGAACATTTTAATTGAAAATCTCCATATAGGAAAATAATGTAAGGAATAGAATTTCATCATCATAAAATTATAGAATTTGGGGGAAAATAGACTAGAGGAGCAGCTGTTAATAATTTCTTATTTTTGATAAAAAATTTGTGTATATTATGATTATAATAAATGGCAGAGTTATTTAGACATGTCATTTGCCTTTGAGTTTTATCTTAGTGCTATGATTAGAGATAAATTCATTCTACTTTGTCAGAATTGGTTATTGTTAACAAATTACAAACATATTACATATTAAATTTCAAAAATATTTATTGGACTTGTTACTAATAGGGATACTGAGCTGACTTAGATAAACTGTCTACAGGGAGCTTTTAAGTATTATATGGAACCATATCCTTGCCAACACTTGGTATGGTAAGTTTTTACATAGGTGTGTAGAATTATCTTATTATGGTTTTTAATTTGGATTTTCCTAATAAGTAATGATAAGCATTTTTCATGTGCTTATTTGCAATTTATTTACCTTATTTTGTCTGTTCATATACTTGCCTTTTTTCTTTGGGTTGTTTGTTTCTTGTTATGGAGCTTTGGGAATGCTTTATAACTTATTTATATAAGTCCTTTATAAGATATGTAGTTTTCGAATATATTTCCATAGTCTAAAATTTATCTTTTCATTCTCCTAATTGTGTCTCTTTAAAGCAGAAGTCCTTAATTTTGATGAAGTCTTGTTTTCAATTTGCGTGTGTGTGTGTGTGTGTGTGTGTGTGTGTGTGTGGATTATGCTTTTGTGTTGTATGTAAGACATCATTTCCTAACCCTTGGTCACAAAGACTTTCTCCTGTGTGTTATTCTACAAATTTTACAATTTTAGGTCTGTCATATATGTCTATGATCTGTTTGATATTAATTTTTGTGTATGATGTGAAGTAGTAATCAAATTAAATTTTGTATATGGATACCAAATTATTCTAGCATCATTTGATGAAAGGACTTTATTTTTTCACTGAAATGCTTTGCAACATTTTCAAAAGTTATTTGACAATATGTGTGTCTACTTACGAACTTTCTGCTCAGTGCTCTTCATCCATTCATCTGCATTGATGTCAGTGCCATCCTGACTTGACACTGTAATTGTATGATCATTTACAGTCAGTCAGCTAGTATAACTTCACCCACTTTATTTTTCTTTCTCAAAGTTGTTTTAGCTCTTTTAGTTCTGTTGGCTTTCTATATAAATTTTAGAAACGTTTGTATCTCAGAAAAGGGCAGCAGCGATTTTATTGGAATACTGTTGAATTTATAGATCAAATAGGGGAGATTAACAATATTGACCTTTGTAATTAATGAACATGATATATTTGCCATTTATTTAGGTCTATTTTAATTTTTCCCAGATGTTTTTGGTTATTTTCAGTGCAGTCTTACACATCTTTTACTACATTTTTCCCTGAGTAATTAATGTTTTGAAACTATTATAAATTGTATTTTAAAAACATTATTACCAATTTCTCATTGATTTGGGTTCATAGTTCTTATATGGTACAGTCTTGTTAAACTCTCTTATTAGTTTCAGTAGCTCTTTTTATAAAATCATTTGTATTTCTTACATGAATGGTCATATCATCTGATAAAAAGAATAGTTTACTTCTTTCCAAATTTTGGTGGTTTCTTTTCATTTGGCTTGCCTTATTACAGTGACTAGAACATCTAGTACAATGTTTAATAAAAGTAATGTGAGCAGACTTCCTTGCCTTATTCCTGATCTCAGGGTGAAAGCATTCAGTCTTTTACCTTAAGTATGATATTAGCTGCACGTTTTTCATAGATACCCTTAATTAAGTTGAACAAGTTCTCTTCTGTTCACTATTTGCTGAGAATTTTTTTATCAGAAATAGATTTAGAATGCTGTCAAGAGCTTATTTTGCATCTTTTGAGATGATTACATGGTTTTACTTTTGTAGTATATTAATATGATGAATTATATTGATTGATTTTCTAACATAAAACCAAGCTTTCACTCCTGGGATAAATGACAATTGGCCATGACTTATGTATTGTGTTGTTAGGTAGCTAAAATTAAAAAAAAAATTTTTGCATTTGTGTTTAGGAGGGAACTTTTTCTTTTCTTGAAATAATTTTGTGTGTTTAATATTAGAAAAATGCTGGCTTCATAGAATAAGTTGAGAAGTATCATTCCTTCATTTTTCATTTTCTGGGAGAGTTTGTGTACAAGAGTGGAAAACTCAAAGAAAGCACATGTTGATTTTTGACATCAACAAAATTGAAAAACCTGTAGCTGTGCTGACCAAGGAAATAAGGAGAGACTGAAATGACTAAAATCAGGGATAAAAGAGATGACTTCATGGCCAATTTTTCTGAAATAAAAAGGATTACAAGGGAATGTTACAGTTATATACTAAGAAATGAGAAACTATAAACAGTTATACACTAAGAAATGAAAAAGACAACATCCTAGAAAGGCATAAATTAGGGAAACTGACACATAGAAAAATTTGAACAGACTTGTAACACAATTGAATTAGTAATTTTTTTTTTGAGAGGGCATCTCTCATATTTATTGATCAAGTGGTTGTTAACAACAGTAAAATTCTGTATAGGGGACTCAATGCACAATCAATCAACCCCAAGCCTAACTCTCAACAATCTCCAATCTTCTGAAGCATAACAAACAAGTTCTTATATGGTGAACAAGTTCTTACATGGTGAATAAGTTCTTACATGGTGAACAGTGCAAGGGCAGTCATATCACAGAAACTGTCAGTTTTGATCACGCATCATGAACTATAAACAATCAAGTCAGATATGATTATTCATTTGAATTTTATACTTGATTTATAAGTGAATCCCACATTTCTCCCTTATTTTTTTTTCAGTAAAATTCTGAAGTGGTAGGTAGATTCAAGATAAAGATAGAAAGCATAATTTAGTGCTATAAGAGGGCAAGTGTACATGATCAGGTCTGTGCCTATAGCCTAAGTATTAATCCAAGCAAGACAAGGGCAACAAAACATGCACAGATGCAGAAGATTTCTCTCAAAACAGGGAGGGTGAGGTTCTAAGCTTCACCTCTGTTGATCCCCAATTTCTCACCTGATGGCCCCCCGACGACTGCCCCTGTCTTAGGTTGTTCCTCCCTTGAGGAATCTTACCCATCTCTGGCTAACCAGTCATCTTCTGGGGCCATACAGGGAAATGCAAAGTTGATAAGTGGGAGAGAAACAATATTCTTTGAAAAGGTTAGCTTTTTACTTCTTTGCAGATTTATGCCCTGTGGCTTCTATGCCCAGCATTTGTCTTGAGGTATCTTTACCACTTGGAAGAATTATGATACTTGGTAATTTTCTATATGAGGCACGAATTCTACTAAAGGGCTGTAATTAGGAAGGAAGAAGAAAAGCTATAGAAGTAGCAGATGGAAGAAAACATGGGAAGATTGATTATTCCTTTGACATAACTTCTTGTGGAGTAACATAAGCATGAATAGGTTTTAACAAACTACTAATTAAATTGTGTATACACATTAACAGAATAGGAATACAGATACATAACAAAAGCAGACCTACAATTACCAGCCATATCCAGTGAAACCAAGAAAACCAGTTAGGTACCCTAGGCATTTGTGAAAACTTATCAATGATATGATGGATATTGTCTAACTGAATTTGAATAGTTTGAGAAAAATCAGACAAATTAAAACAACACATTCCTGGGAACTCTTCACATCCCACATGTTCTTTTAACAGTAGATAGTCTATAGTAGCACGATTTTGAAGCACTGCAACTTGCACTTCTCCTAATTCTTGGTTGAGTTCCAACAATATAGAACCAGTCAAATTTGTTGTTTTACTGTATGCACAGGACAGCTTAGATATCTCCTTCTACATTCCAATGGCAAGTCCAGGAACCAGTAGGATGAATGCAGCTACAACTACAGCAGCGCCAGGATCTTTGTTGAAGTATTTTGATGATCATCTTCTGGAATGGCTCTTCCAGAGGATGTTGATGTTGGAAGTTCTTCTTCATATCGTATCTTAATTCGTTTTCTGTGTAGTCAAACTAGGCTTTGATCCTCTGTATAAACACAAAAAAAAACCCTTTGCCCACACTTTGATATGACATTTATACCATTGTGAAGAAATTTGGAGACCACAACACAGGAACTGTTTTTTTTTTAAGAGAAAGAAATATTATCAGAAAAATGTACTTCCATAGCTGATCATCTGACACCCTTTAAAAGATCAAAATTAAGGATATGTAAAGCATGCATTAATCGTTGATTTGCAGTTAATTTTATCCTATCAGGGAATAATCCCCCCTTTTTTTGTTATCATTAATCTACAATTACATGAAGAACATTATGTTTACTAGGCTCTCCCCTACACCAAGTCCCCCACAACAAACCCCATTACAGTCACTGTCCATCAGCTTAGTAAGATGTTGTAGAATCACTACTTGTCTTCTCTGTGTTGCACAGCCCTCCCCTTTCCCCCACTCCCCCCATTATGCATGCTAATCATAATACCCCCTTTCTTCTTCCCTGCCCTATCCCTCCCGACCCTTCCATTCTCCCCAGTCTCTTTCCTTGGGTAACTGTTAGTCCATTCTTGGGTTCTGTGATTCTGCTACTGCTTTTGTTCTTTCAGTTTTTCCCTTGTTCTTATACTCCACAGATGAGTGAAATCATTTGGTATTTGTCTTTCTCTGCTTGGCTTATTTCACTGAGCATAATACCCTCTATCTCCATCCTTGTTGTTGCAAATTGTAGAATTTGTTTTCTTCTTATGGATGAATAATATTCCATTGTGTATACGTACCACATCTTCTTTACCCATTCATCTACTGATGGACACTTAGGTTGCTTCCATTTCTTGGTTATTGTAAATAGTGCTGCGATAAACATAGGGGTGCATCTGTCTTTTTCAAAATGGGCTGCTGCATTCTTAGGGTAAATTCCTAGAAGTGGAATTACTGGGTCAAATGGTAAGTCTATTTTGAGCATTTTGAGGAACCTCCATACTGCTTTCCACAATGGTTGAACTAATTTACATTACCACCAGCAGTGTAGGAGGGTTCCCCTTTCTCCACAACCTCGCCAACATTTGTTGTTGTTTGTCTTTTGGATGGTGGCCATCCTTACTGGAGTGAGGTGATATCTCATTGCGGTTTTAGTTTGCATTTCTTTGATGACTAGCGATGTGGAGCATCTTTTCATGTGTCTGTTGGCCATCTGAATTTCTTTTTTGGAGAACTGTCTGTGCAGTTCCTCTGCCCATATTTTAATTGGATTATTTGCTTTTTGTTTGTTGAGGTGCGTGAGCTCTTTATTTATATATTTCAGATGTCAAGCCTTTATCAGATCTGTCATTTACGAATATATTCTCCCATACTGTAGGGTACCTTTTTGTTCTATTGATGGTGTCCTTTGCTGTACAGAAGCTTTTCAGCTTGATATAGTCCCACTTGTTCATTTTTGCTTTTGTTTTCCTTGCCTGGGGAGATATGTTCATGAAGAAGTCACTAATGTTTATGTCCAAGAGATTTTTGCCTATGTTTTTTTCTAAGAGTTTTATGGTTTCATGACTTACATTCAGGTCTTTGATCCATTTCGAATTTACTTTTGTGTATGGGGTTAGACAGTGATCCAGTTTCATTCTCTTACATGTAGCTGTCCAGTTTTGCCAGCACCATCTGTTGAAGAGACTGTCATTTCCCCATTGTCTGTCCATGGCTCCTTTATCGAATATTAATTGACCATATATGTTTGGATTGATGTCTGGAGTCTCTAATCTGTTCCATTGATCTGTGGCTCTGTTCTTACGCCAGTACCAAATTGTCTTGATTACTGTGGCTTTGTAGTAGAGCTTGAAGTTGGGGAGTGAGATCTCCCCAACTTTATTCTTCCTTCTCAGCATTGCTTTAGCTATTCGGGTCTTTGGTGTTTCTATATGAATTTTTGAACTATTTGTTCCAGTTCATTGAAGAATATTTTTGGTAATTTGATAGAGATTGCATCAAATCTGTATATTGCTTTGGGCAGGATGGCCATTTAACTATATTAATTCTTCCTATCCGTTAGCATGGGATGAGTTTCCATTTGTTAGTGTCCTCTTTAATTTCTCTTAAGAGTGTCTTATAGTTTTCAGGGTATAGGTCTTCCACTTCTTTGGTTAGGTTTATTCCTAGGTATTTTATTCTTTTTGATGCAATTGTGAGTGGAATTGTTTTCCTGAAGTTCATTGTTAGTGTATAGGAAAGCCACAGATTTCTGTGTGTTAATTTTGTATCCTTCAACTTTGCTGTATTCCAATATAAGTTCTAGTAGTTTTGGAGTGGAGTCTTTAGGGTTTTTTATGTACAATATCATGTCATCTGCGAATAGTGACAGTTTAACTTCTTCTTTACCAGTCTGGATTCCTTGTATTTCTTTGTTTTGTCTAATTGCCATGGCTAGGACCTCCAGGACTATGTTAAATAACAGTGGGGAGAGTGGGCATCCCTGTCTTGTTCCCGATCTCAGAGGAAAAGCTTTCAGCTTCTCGCTGTTCAGTATGATTTTGGCTGTGGGTTTATCATATATGGCCTTTATTATGTTGAGGTACTTGCCCTCTATTCCCATTTTGCTGAGAGTTTTTATCATGAATAGATGTTGAATTTTGTGAAATGCTTTTTCAGCATCTATGGAGATGATCATGTGGTTTTTGTCCTTCTTTTTGTTGATATGGTGGATGATGTTGATGGATTTTCGAATGTTGTACCATCCTTGCATCCCTGGGATGAATCCCACTTGGTCATGGTGTATGATCCTTTTGATATATTTTTGAATTCTGTTTGCAAATATTTTATTGAGTATTTTTGCATCTACATTCATCAGGCATATTGGTCTGTAATTTTCTTTTTTGGTGGGGTCTTTGCCTGGTTTTGGTATTAGGATTATGTTGGCTTTATAGAATGAGTTTGGGAGTATTCCCTCCTCTTCTATTTTTTGGCCAACCTTAAGGAAAATGGGTATTATGTCTTCTCTGTATGTTTGATAAAATTCCGAGGTAAATCCGTCTGGCCCCCTGGGGGTTTTGTTCTTGGGTAGTTTTTTGATTACCACTTGAATTTCTTTGCTCATAATTGGTTTGTTTAACTTTTGTGTTTCTTCCTTGGTCAGTCTTGGAAGGTTTTATTTTTCTAGGAAGTTGTCCATTTCTTTTAGGTTTTCCATCTTCTTAGCATATAGGTTTTTATAGTAGTCTTTAATAATTTTTTGTATTTCTGTGGAGTCTGTTGTGATTTTTCCATTCTCGTTTCTGATTCTGTTGATATGTGTTGATTCTCTTTTTCTCTTAATAAGTTTGGCTTGAGGCTTATCTATTTTGTTTATTTTCTCAAAGAACCAGCTCTTGGTTTCATTGATTTTTACTATTGTTTTATTCTTCTCAATTTTGTTTATTTCTTCTCTGATCTTTATTATGTCCCTCCTTCTGCTGACGTTGGGCCTCATTTGTTCTTCTTTTCCAGTTTCGATAATTGTGATGTTAGACTATTCATTTGGGATTGTTCTTCCTTCTTTAAGTGTGCCTGGATTGCTATATACTTTCTTCTTAAGACTGCTTTTGCTGTGTCCCACAGAAGTTGGGACTTTGTGTTGTTATTGTCATTTGTTTCCATATATTCCTTGATCTCTATTTTAATTTGTTCATTGATCCATTGATTATTTAGGAGCATGTTGTTAAGCTTCCATGTGTTTGAGAGCCTTTTCTTTTTCTTTGTACAATTTATTTCTAGTTTTATACCTTTGTGTTCTGAAAAGTTGGGTTGTAGAATTTCAATATTTTGGAATTTCCTGAGGTTCTTTTTGTGGCCTAGTATGTGGTCTATTCTGGAGAATGTTCCATGTGCACTTGAGAAGAATGTGTATCCTGTTGCTTTTGGACATAGAGTTCTATGGATGTCTATTAGGTCCATCTGTTCTAGTGTGTGTTCAGTGCCTCCATGTCCTTACTTATTTTCTGTCCAGTGGATCTATCCTTTGGGGTGAGTGACATGTTGAAGTCTCCTAAAATGAATGCATTGCATTCTATTTCCTCCTTTAGTTCTGTTAGTATCTGATTCACATGTACTGGTGCTCCTGTGTTGGATGCATATATATTTGTAATGGTGATATCCTGTTGTTGGACTGAGCCCTTTATCATTATGTAATGTCCTTCTCTGTCTCTTGTTACTTTATTTGTTTTGAAGTCTATTTTGTCTGATACTAGTACTGCAACACCTGCTTTCTTCTCCCTGGTATTTGTATGAAATATCTTTTTCCATCCTTTGACTTTTAGTCTGTGCATGTCTTTGGGTTTGAGGTGAGTTTCTTGTAAGCAGCATAAAGATGGGTCTTGCTTTTTTATCCATTCTATTACTCTGTGTCTTTTGATTGGTGCATTCCATCCATTTACATTTAGGGTGACTATTGAAATATATGTACTTATTGGCATTGCAGGCTTTAGATTCGTGGTTACCAAAGGTTCAAGTTTAGCTTCTTTAGTATCTTACTGCCTAACTTAGCTCACTTATTAAACTGTTATATACACTGTCTGGATATTCTTTTCTTCTTTCCCTTCTTATTCCTCCTCCATTCTTTATATGTTGGTTGTTTTATTCTGTGCTCTTTCATGTTTCCTTTAACTGCTTTTTGTGGGTAGTTGATTTTATTTTTTGCATCTAGTTAGTATTTGGTTGGTCTACTTTCTTTGCTGTGATTTTATTTTCTCTGGTGACATCTATTTAGTCTTAGGAGTGCTCCCGTCTAGAACAGTCCCTCTAGAATACCCTGTAGAGGTGGTTTGTGGGAGGCAAATTCCCTCAGCTTTTGCTTGTCTTGGAATTGTTTAATCCCTCCTTCATATTTAAATGATAATCATGCTGGATACAGTATTCTTGGTTCAAGGCCCTTCTGTTTCATTGCATTAAATATATCATGCCATTCTCTTCTGGCCTGTAAGGTTTCTGTTGAGAAGTCTGATGATAGCCTGATGGGTTTTCCTTTGTAGGTGACCTTTTTCCTCTCTCTAGCTGCCTTTAAATTCTGTCCTTGGCCTTGATCTTTGCCATTTTAATTATTCTGTGTCTTGGTGTTGTCCTCCTTGGGTCCCTTATGTTGGAAGTTCTGTGTATTTTCGTGGTCTGATCAATTACTTCCTCTTCCAGTTTGGGGAAGTTTTCAGCAATTATTTCTTCAAAGACACTTTCTATCCCTTTTTCTCTCTCTTCTTCTTCTTCTGGTACCCCTATAATGCAGATATTGTTCCTTTTGGATTGGTCACACAGTTCTCTTAATATTGTTTCATTCCTTGAGATCCTTTTATCTCTCTCTGTCACCTTCTATGCGTTCCTGTTCTCTGGTTTCTATTTCATCAATGGCCTCTTGCATCTTATCCATTCTGCTTATAAATCCTTCCAGAGATTGTTTCACTTCTGTAATGTCCCTCTGGATGTCATCCCTTAGCTCTTGTATATTTCTCTGTAGCTCCCTCAGCATGTTTATGATTTTTATTTTGAATTCTCTCTCAGGAAAACTGGTTAGGTCTATCTCCTTCTCAGGGGTTGACTCTCTGATCTTGGTTGGCCTCAAATTCTGCCTTTTCATGTGATAGAGATGTTTGTGGAGCTGGCACGAGTGATGGCTCGGAGAATGTCCCTTCTTGTTGGTTTGTGGCCTTCCTCTCCTGGGAGAACAGTGACCTCTAGCGGCTTGTACTGGGAAGCTGCCCGCAGACAGGGCCTCTGATTCTTGCCCAGCCGCTGTGAAGTTTAATTCTGTGGTTGCTGTGGGTATGGCCTGCCTCAGGCTGCTGCTCCAATATGGCAGAGTCCCATCAGAGGGGAAATGGCTGGGAGGTTGTTATCTCTGTGAGGGGCCTCTGAGCTGCCCTGCTGCCCAGGGGTTTAGAGTGCCCAGAGTTCCCCTGGATTCCCAGCTCCTGGGCTAAGTGTCCCAGGATGCTTCTGTCCTGCTCTGGGTTCCCTGTCTCTTTAAGACCTTCAAAAAGTTCTCGCTTTTCTTTGTCCCCTGGGTGCTGGCTGTGGAGACCCACACACAGGTCTTACTGTCCTTTTTCCCTAGTTTCCAGCACCCCATGCACACACTGTGTTTGCGCTCTTGTACAGATGGCTAGGGCTGGGTGTTTAGCAGTCCTGGGCTCCCTCTCCCTCCCCGTTCCAACTCCTCTCCTCCTGCTGGGAGCTGGGGTGAGGGGTGCTCATGTCCCGCCAGGCCAGGGCTTGTATCTTACCCCCTTCGCGAGGCGCTGGGTTCTTGCAGGTGTGGATGTGGTCTAGCTGTTGTCCTGTGTCTTCTGGTCTCTCTTTTAGGAATAGTTGTCTTTGTTGTATTTTCAAAAATATATGTTGTTTTGGGAGGAGATTTCCGCTGCTCTACTCATGCCACCATCTTGGCTCCACCCCTGAATTAGTAATATTTTAGAAACTTCCCAGAAGAAAATCTCAGGCCCACATGGCTTTTTAAATGAATTCTACCAAACATTTAAAGAATTAACACCAATCTTTCATAAACTGTTTCAAAATATGAAAGAGAAAGGATTATTTCCCAATTCATTCTGTTAGTCCAGTATTTCCTTCATACAAAACCAGATCACAATATTACAGTGAAAGAAAGCTACAGATCAACATTTCTTATGATTATAGAAATAAAAATCCTCAAAAATATAAAGGCAAATCAAGTTCAGCAATATATAAAAGATAAGCATCATGAGCAAGTGGGATTTATTCAAGGAATACAAGATTGGGTTAACATCTGACAATCCATCATTGTAATATAACATACTACTAGTGGAAGGACCCTAACCATGCGCTCATGTTAATAGATGCAGAAAAAATGATTTGAAAATATCCAATACTTGTGCATTGATAAAAATGCTCAACAAACTCTGAACAGAGAGAACTTCAACCAGTAAAGAGCATGTATAAAAATCTCACAGCTAACAACATAGTGGTGGAAGAATTAATTGTTTTCCCCAAGCATCAGTAAATGATGTGTATGTCTGCTCTTCCCATTTCTATTCAACACTGAATGTCCATTGTGTGGATTATACTGCATTTTACTCATCAATTCATCAATTGATGGAAATTTGGATTGTTCCCACTTCATGGCTATCGTGATTGTTTGTCCAAGGTTTTGGGTAAATCTGTTTTTATTTTTCCTATAGCTAGCAGTAGAATTGTTGGGTCACATGCCAACTCTATTTTTTAATTGAAATACTTATGTGCTTATTATTGAGTTGTAAGAGCTTTTTAAAAAATATATTGCTATATATTCTCATATACTAGATTCAAGTCCCTTATCAGATGTAATATTTCCCCCTAATCTGTGAGTTATCTTTTTACTTTCTTAATGGTATAATTTATAGAATGAAATATTTTAGCTTTATGAAGTCCAATATCTATTTTTTCTATTAGGCTTTTCACTCTCATATCTAAGAAATCATCTCCTAACTCAGGGTAATGAAAATTTATGCTTGTTTTCTTTTGAATGTTGATAAATGATTAAATAACAATTTGGGTCAAATTATTATTTGTTGAGGAGGAAAAGCATAAATTGTTTCTTTACAGTAACTAAGTAGAAACTAATTGTAAGACTCATAAGTAATATGACTCTAAGGAGAAAAAAGACCAGCTGAACAAAGGCCTAAAAGCCAAATAAAATTAAAATACGTAAATATATATGGAAGATAATGATCTGTAAGTTGAACCAACTTAAACATTTAAAATTCAAGATAACAATATTAAGCTATATCATGAAAGGGGATAATGTCTTTAATAATTTATTTAAAAAAACAGTTTAATCTAATTTAGACAAACAGCTATTTTTGAGCAATAGCTGTTTTACTTGTCAGCTGGCCTTTTGATACATAAAGCTGAGCTTACACTATACAAATTACTAAGGGGGAGCAGACTATAATAGTTCATTCATAGCTACCAACTAAAACTGACTTTGGACAGTTATTTTTCCTAAAAAAATTATTTTATGTAACTAGTTGCCAAATTGACCAGTTGCTTTGCAATATGAACAACTAAAGTAAAACCAATATGTTTCAGGAATATAGACATCTAATTAAGTGATGTTATTTTTCCTGTTTTAGGTTTCTTATGTCTTGAGAGAATAAACAAAGAATTGACTTAGGAATACAAAAATTCTAATGTGTTACTTCAGTTATTTTTTTCTGTAATATAAGAGGCATGTAGAAAATGTAATTTCTAATGCTGAAAAAGGAATGAGAATCAATTAGAATATTTACAGTCATTCTATTTGGGCTTAGTGAAAATGCTCACATATACAAAATAATGGCACCGTCACATAATTAGGAAACCTCTGAAATGGAAATTTAAAAGTAGAGGGGGGAAAAATATAGAAAGCTATTTTGAATTCTACAATGAAATAAATTACCATGGTACAGTGCAAACTAATCAGAGCATATCTAATGCTCTAAGATTACTACTATAAATAAACACACAGATCTACACATACTCAGATTTGATGGCCTTCCTTCAAAATGATGGAGAGTGCTGAACTTTATGCTCATGTGTCTATTGAATGTCACTACCTTTTAGAGGTTCAGGCAATTTTCCTTCTTCAGGATTTCAAAAAAAGTAAACACTCGGTTTCCTCTCTTCTCTGGCTCCCAACAATATATATTCATATATGCATATACAAATGTATTAATATGTAATATTATTAGTAATTATATAGATAGATAATCTCCTCATTTCCTGTTATCTTTAACTCTTTAAAGTGACACACCAGGGAACAGAATGGAAAAAAAGATGTAATAAAAAAGAATGAAGGCAAAACAAAAAGATAAAGATCATTTCTACCTAGAGAAAAATTCATTTTTTCACCCAGAACAGATTGCAAAATGGTGTTCCCCAAGCCTGATCTATCCTCAAGTAGTTTCTTTTCCTTTTCTTTTGAAGGTAAGGTATTCTTTTTAAGTTTTAAAATATTTAAGTTAGTTGCCAACATTTGAAAAGCAGAATGATTCACATAAAAATCCAGGTTCCTGGCATTGGAAGATCTGGAAACAGAAACCTAAATCCCTAAGTCACCAGTTGGCTAGCCAACTCTTGGCAGTAGGAGCATGCCCTTAGATAAGGTCTGAGCCTTTCCAGCTTACTGCTGAATTCATCTTGTCCACTACACTAATTTATATTCGCTGCCTGACTCCTGCAAGCATTTGGGTTTTCATCCATGTTTAGACCCAAATGAACTGTTTTCCTCTGTTTTACAGCCAGCAATTCTCTCAGCATTCAATTAAAATAAATTACAAGCCTAGAAGCAGTCTGTTTTTCAGAAATGAAAAGAAATATTTAATATTGCTTTCACAGTAATATGTAATCACTTTGTAAATTATTGCCATGCTTGTTGCTTTGTTGGGACCCTGTTCCGGAAGGAATGTAGAAAGTCATTCTTGCTCTCATATGAATTATTAAAACAGATTTAATGTACTGGACAAAATGAGAAAAGCTCTATGTATTTTCGTTCTGAACAGGATGAGAAAACAAGTGTAAACAGGTGTGCAAAAAAGCAGGAAGTAGTGAAAAACACAATTGCTAAGATTACAAAAGCCAATTGTATTTTATGATGACCTGGAGCAACAGCTGAAAACCTTTTCTTTTGTCATTGTATCTACAGGCTTCAGTATTCATTTTTCTCTTATAAATTTAATTTTTAAAATAAGTATGAAAGGTTTTCTCCTTTTTCATGGACACTTTGAAATAGCTTGTGCAGCATATGTGGCCTAATAGAAGTGATCCTGGTTGAAATGTAAAACCAAAACTAAAATCAAAACCTGTTTATGAAGGTAACATAGTTCTGAAGGAACTGTGAGCCATAAAGTTGAAAGCTACTCTGTTTATGGAATGTATCTTCCCATTGAAAGGAAGTTCTAGATCGAAGGAAAATCTTTGAAACATCTCAAATTTAAAGACCCTGAGTTCATCCCAGAAGCTTTGCAACACCAGTCTTTTCCGAACTTTTGATCTGCAATCAGGTAAATCTCTTGAGGTAGAAATTTCATTGAAACCAAAAAAGGCAAGCAAAGTGAAATGCAGGTAGCTGCTAATCAAGCGCACATGTAATTGAAGCTCACTGAGCTTCACTCCTGAAATTACCAGGGATGCACAGCTGTGGGCATAACCACATATAATGCTTTTGTTATGTGAACACATACCATGGAGTGCGATTGCCTTGGAAAATCATACAAGTAAAACTCAGGCAAGGGTCATATGAGAATGGATGTTAAGCAGTTTCTCCCCATTGGCCTTACAAACATATATCTTTGCTGGTTTCATCCTTTTGTCATTTAACTTCCATGATTCCAAAATTCCTTCATTAGATCAATATAATGATAATAAAATGTATTCACATGAACTGAAACTTTGAAAGGACATGAACAGTTGATAGAAAACCGGCACATAACCAAGGGCACAAACAAAAGAAATAGCCTGGAACTATCAGAATAACGTCCATTGCGCTAATTGCCCAAATGACCTGTTTAACATATCCACATCAACCAAAATAGTATTTTTAGTTTTCATCCAACCAAGGTCAATTAGGAAAGAATAAGCTCATATTAGGAAATATGATAAAAGATAATCCAGAGGAGGACAAACTATTACCTTAACCTCTTACTTTCATTTAAGAAAAACCCTTCAAATTTTTGATCAGATAATGTCAGGATATAGGAAGAAAGCCCAAAACTCAGATTACTTTATGCCAGGAAGTTGAATATTATTCATAGCCACTAGAATTAATCATGGAGTAAGAGAGGAAAAGTGGGATCAGTGTTAGAAGACTGCAAATGGACAAATATCCAAATCTTCTAAAAAGAAAAATGTGGGAACTTAAGTGCATTAATATCAATTAGGTAGATTTCAGAAAAGTGTATGGTGATCATTAGTAATAAACATATATAATCTAAGTCTAAGATAGAATAGAAGAATCTCAAAGTTGGTAGTTTAAGTTAAAACAACTATAGTTTCTCTTTAGGAAATCATTAGTAGGCTGATATTTCAGGAAAAAATGTAGAAAAATTCTTCAAATATTTGAAAAAGTCTTTCATAAACTCTCTGAAGAAACTGTAATTCAATACTATCATATGATATGGGCATAATAATAACAGGAAGTGATCATAAAAAAGTGGCACAAAGACTGAAAATGATATTTAGTGACTCTAATGTCTATAAACTATAGTACAAAGTATAGCCAATGAAGAAAGTGATCTTGAGATTGAAAATAAAGTGAATATAACAGCATAGGTAAAATTGAGGCTGGGTACTATAACAGAAATAATCCAAGCAGAAAAGGTACGAAACCCCAAAGATTCAGACATGTTAGAAAGACAGACAGAGAAGCAGTATGTGAAACTGAATTATGTCTGGGCAAATTCTGAGTGAGAAGAAGAGAACAGGGCAACAAAACCACTGCGACAGCCAAGGAAGTATTCCAGGAGCTCCTTCATCAGAGAGGGAAAGGGTGGGGTGGGGATCACTGCTGCAGCCTCCCAGACTGCTATAGGGTTCAGGGGACCTCCTCTCTTGGGACAGGTATGAACAGTTTTAATCAGAAATAGAGCATTCTAAAATTTATTTTTCACCTTTCAGAAGAATAGGAATGACAGAGGGAACTGTCACCCCAAATTCCATTTTTAATAACATGGAAAAATCAGGTAGCTTAATTCAAATGGCAGGATGATCTTGGGGAAAAATGTAGTTACTCCAAAGTTCAGGAGACCTATTCTGTGTCAAACCCTTCTGGGGATTTTATTTTTTAATTATCATGAATGTAGTGTAAATTTTATTTCTGCATGGCCTCATTCTCTGTCATATTAAATTATTTTTAGAATTTAATATTTAAGTATTCTAGGCATTTATAATAAATAGTTAAACATTTCAACCAAAACACATACTTTTGCTTTTTACAAATGTGTACATATGTCAACATTCATAAGAGGATAAAACATTCTTAAAAATTCTAAAGAAAATAATATTTTTTGTTGTGGTTTGTTTTGGGAGAAATAGTATAAGCTCAATTGTACTTGCTACATAGTAGTAGCTGCTTTATAACCAATAAGCTCCAAAATGTCAGTGCCTTACAAAATAGAAGCACATTTCTCAGTCATATAAATTTGCCATTAGTAATTGGTGGTAGAGTAGGTTGTGGACTGGGAAAGAAGCTCTTCTCTATGGTGTCACTCAAAGCCCCAGGCAAATGGAGGCTCTTTAATCTACATTTTTGTGGTTTCTGAGATTACTCTGAGTGTCAAAAAAGAAGGCATGAAGGGTTATATGGAGTTTTATCTATACCAGTCCTGGAAGTGATATATATATTTGTGCCCAAATTCTATTGGCACAGTTGTATGACATATTCCAAAGGCCACATTGGTACAAGGGGAACTTGGATTGTAAACACTGAGCAATTAGTTCCTAGAAACAGCTCTAAAATCATAGAGGAGAACATAAACTTTTGATGGAAAACCGATTATCTGTGCAACACTTATAGGGAGTAATTTTGATATAGACCACTTCAAAATCTTTTAGTGTAAAGATAATGCTTCCCTTTGCTGACACATATCACAATTTATTCTCTGAACAGTGGAGATCTATGAGATACACTAAATGTTATTATTTTTGGTATGGGAAATTATTTTTAATGCTCTCAGGGCTACTGTTATCAAATACTATCTCATTGAATTGTAGAATTTTAGAACTAGAAGAAATTGTGGAAAATATCTAGTCCAACACCATTTTCTAACAGAATCACATGTTGTTTATAATGCAGTTAGGTTATAAATTTGTTGTTGAATGCAAAAATATACAAAACTAGTCTTTTTTTTGTGCCTAAATGAAATGCACATAAAAATATAGGCACTTAATGAGTCATGTTAACTGTTTCAAGCTTCTAAGACATATCCTCACTCTGACATTGTGAAGTGTGCAAAGGGACAATGATAATTTTGCAGCTTGTCCCATGTGCCTGTGTTACTTGATTTATGTGCCATGCCTGCCTTCTATGATGCTGTCTGAATCCATAAATCTGAGTAAAAGAACAGGGACCCATAACTCAAAGAGGATGAGATGGACTAACCCCTGAGGCTGAGAATGTACTGAGGAGTTGGAGCTCTGTTCCCTCATGAATACCCATGGGTGTCAAAGTTGCTAAAGGGTCCCAGTCAGGATACATGGCAAGGTTCCAAAAATGGAATTTTTTGTCTTCAAACTTTTGCATAGTACATGTAACAATTGTTGGTTGTTTTTGCTTTTTTATAATAAAGTAAAATTGATGCAGTCTAGTGTTCTACTGATACATACCTCCATATCATGCATACCTATTTATCAGTGCCTACTATGTGTAGCATCTCATCCTATACAGGGATCACCGAGAGAGAAAAATTTCTAAGGCACAGAGTATAATTGCTCAAATTTATCACCTAGGAAGGGATATGACAGAGCCCATGAAAAATCATGATGGTATATGGGCAATATACAAAAGGGATGTTAGGCATATAAAACAGTAGTATGAAAATTCAGAAGAGGGCGAGTTCACTGAGGATGAGACACTGAAGGACCCTGCAATAAGTGAGACAAGGAGTATGTCAATGCTGCTGCTAAGCTGTTTTATATTCATAAACAGCTTTTGGAGTCATCTAAATCTTACTGCTTTTCCAGTCTTCGGTCTGCCCCTACTTTGTCCTTATTATATTTAGGTCTGTATCCCAGTGTTTAGTGCAACTTACACTAACATTTTGAGATATATGCCAGACATTTACTTTTATTTGGTCTCAGATGGTAGCCCTCTGTCCAGGCTCAAACAAGTGTCCTGGCTTTCAGGATCTGAAGGTTAAGCTTATCCTCAGTTGATTCATTCAACAATTTAAACATCAAGTACTTATTAAGCCTTTATTCTGTGTCAGGCACAATTCTGATGATAGAAACACAGTATTAAGGACCACAGATAGCAAAATCAGGATGGTGGGGTGGTCTACGGTGCTGCGTTCAGAAGGACACAGCCTGGTCCTGACCACTTTGAGGCTTACGAGGTAGACAGGTATTTCCATCAGCGATGGCATGAAGTCACAGTGAGCACAGTGATGAAGAGAGCACAGTTCTTCTTCAAACAAGTAGTAAAAGACTCTGTCTGGCCCAGTCTCCTAGGAAACTACATTAAAGTTAATACATGGATGATATAAAGGAAGTGGCTAACTGAAGATGAAGGGGAAGTGTGTTACAGGCAGAGAAAACAAGAGAAGCTCATGTGGTTTTGCCAGTTCTGGGAAGCTCCACGAAGAAGCTACCTCCTGCCTCTGAATGAGGAGACCATACAGTCCAGCAGTTCTCAAAGTGTAGTCAAGGAGTCAGCAAGGTGTAAATGTTTTTCATAATAATACTAAGATCTTATTTGCATTTTTCATTCTCATTTTTTCAGAGTTTTCCAGAAGCTACATAATATGTGCTATCACAACAGATTGAATCTTGAAGCAAACACAAGAATCCAGCTGTCTTCTATTAGGCCAGACATTAAAGAGACTTCCAAAAACGTGAAACAATGTCACCTTCTCACTGATTGGTTTTGGGAAATGGAATTTGTATAGAAGTGTGTTATTTATATAAACATGTAATGCATTTATTTTTATTTCTAAATGAATTAATATGTGTTTTTTAAATGTCTCATTTTTAATTTGTAACATGTAAATGTTGAGATATAATCCACATAAACAGAAGCTATTTGGGGTTCTAATGAATTTTTAACAGAGTAAAGCAGTCTTGAAAACAAAAAGCTTGAGGAGTGCTAATGGATTTCATTATTGTCCAAAATGGGACACTTTGAAAAGGAAAGCGAATACTATTAATAATTACCTCAGACAACAAAGTGACAGTACCTCCCAGCTTGCCAAGTACGATCCCACTTTATGTTTTCCTAGCATATATTATTAACAGCTTTCAGTGTCACCGTCAAAATGCCCTGGTTTGGAGGATCAGCTGTACGGTCACCCTACTTATAGGACTAGTTAATGGGGAGCTTGTCCCATACCCTTCTAGGTTTGCTATCAGAACTCCAGAATATGAGCTTCTGTGGAAAAATGGATATGAGGGGTCTCAGGCCAACACATATGCCTGACCATCAAAAATAGACTGGTTGAAAGAAGGAAGGGAAAAACTTCACTTTTATTTTGTTTTCTTGTTTTGTTTTTGTCTCAGAGTATGGCATTAGGTGTTTGTACACCTCGAGTAATAGAAGAGCACTTATTAATCTGTGTTTTACAAGAACAAATTTTTAGAGTATACTGTATCAACTCAAGTAGTTACTAGGATATCTGAAGAAAAAGTCTTTCCTTTTAATTAATTTCAGGCTTTGAGAGAATGTGGCGAGGAATGAATAATTTCTGTGCTGCATTTTATAGAAGGTCACTCTGAAGTACAGATGCTTCTTATGAAAACTGGAGACATTTGTATACTCAAATAGAAATAAGGTTATTGTCTAAATAGAATACTTCATGTATTAAAAAATAAGTAAGTAAATAAATACTTCCTACAGCACCAGAAGGAAAAGGTATTGTGTTGAATGTTTTCTCCCTTTCCCAAAGGTTGAGATAGCTAACATTTTCAGAACAGTGATGCCCAAATCTGTAATGAAAGACATCATTCAATCGCAGCTGAGGATTTTGAGATCAGCTATATCCTTTTGGAATATCTGCCAACAATAACGTGGATATGTTATGGATTCACTTGCAGTATATTTTAAGAAACAAGAGAAACATTACAAACAGAATGGAGAAAAAAATAAAACAGCCAGGTAAAGGGAGAAAAAGAATGAAAGAGCAAGAGAGAAAGCAGTGACCTTATGTGAACAAACACCTTTGTTCTTGGGCACCTCGAGGGCTTCTAGCCAAGGGCCGGAGTGTTATTCTAGACAATTTTATTGACATAAAATGAGGAGTCTAAATTATGATGAAATCAGAACCAGAAGCCAAGCCCAAGGGAAGCCATTAACAATTTAACATGAGAGACTGGATTCTGCTCGTCAAAGAGAATATTAGAGGACTATTTGATATAAAATGCAACTATCACAACACTGAGGGTTGGGCACCTCAGCTGGGTTTTCCTTGAACTCATTGCCTTACAAAGTTAAACATAGACCTTGGTGTTTCACAAGGACAGTGTATTTTATGCCAAAGCAAGAAATCACATCAACTGAATAGGAGGAAGTTTAGATTGGATACCTGTCTTATCAAATAGTTGTGTTGCAAAAGAGAAGACCATGGGAAGCAGCAAGAAATGAAATTGGACTTGAGTAAACACACGGAGAATTCTTAAAAAAAATTATTGAGATATAATTGACGTTCAGCATTCTATTAGAAGAGAATTCTAAATCTGGGACACATTGAGTCACATTCTAGCTGGGCGGCTTCCTGTCTATTTGAACTTGGTGCATTTTTATCCTCTAGAATACTAAAGTGCTTCATCTTAAAAATGAGAATAATAATATCTACCTCATAAGAATGGTTTCCATTAGTGAACAAGAAAATGTAAGGCGCCTAGCTCAGCCCCTGGCAGGGACTCATCTTTCCTTCCTTTTTACCCAGTATGAATATTGTGGTCTCTCCCTCTTTTTCTTTGTTACTCCTCTGTCTTCCTTTTTTTTCTTTTCTGTTATTTTAAGGTAACTTTTATTGATATAAAGTTTTAGATATACAGAAAAGTTGCAGATGATACAGAAAGTTCCTGTGTAGCCTCCACCCTGTTTCCCATCTTTTCTTTTTCAAATGAGCTTTTCTCCAGTTGCTTAAATAGAATGCGTGCCCCTAGATCTCTTGGGAAGGAATAAATTACATTCTAGTATGATACCGAATCACTCACTTCAATCATACCTTCTTCATTCCTTCAATATACAATTGATGAAAGTTAAATGATTACCCTAGAACAGAATATCATTAAATTATCTAGGGATGGTTATGATTGTTGATTTCTTTTTGGCTGCAGAACAATTTGGAATAATCTGGTCTCTAACTAGGGGAAGCAAGTTAGGTGGAGGCAAAAAGTCGATGAAACCCCCATGCCAATCTAATGGCACAGTTATTGTATGTATATTTGTATATGTACATTGTATGTTCATAGTTACCTAAGCACCCTAACTCCTAACACTAAATCTGGTGATTCCAGTGATTTGGAAATCATCTCAAAGATGTGATGACTAGGTTATAGTGTTTAAAAGGCACAAGATAGAAAGTTTAGTTAAAATTTATATCCCTGGGGGATTATGTAGTGTCCTGATGTTTCCCATGGCCCTGGGTAATAGAATGAGGAAGTCAGCTGCTTTAGTTCATCGCCCATCTCATCTCATCTCCTCTCTGGGCCTCTTTTTCTCTGCTTGCAAACATTAGTTCTATAATCCCTCTGTGGTTCTCATGGAGGTTTCTTGCCTAAGTGTACCTTCCCCTGAGAATGTCCAATGTTCTAAAATAGCCACACTAGCCTTCCTAATGTTTTCCAATAACAAACACTATTCCTTTGATAGTCTGTTTAAACTTTATGTCAGGAAGACAAAGAGTTCAGATGCAGGAATTCACATGGACCCTTAAAGATAAGCAACCTAATGTCTTTTTCCTCCCAGAGGCAGTTACATTTTGAGAGAAGAAGCCTTGCAGTAGAAAATATTGCCATTCCCAAGATGTTGGGAGTTTAGGCACTATGGCTGGGAGAAGGGGAAAATGTCTGAAAGAACAACCTTTCTTGGTATTCACCAGTTCAGTGTTGCTGAAGGATCCATTTTCTCCTCATACTTTGAAATCTCTTCAACTTACTAAATTCAAGATAGCTTACATCTTAATACTTATTAACAAAGAAAGCATGCTGTGAGGGGGTGCAGGAGAGTTAGGAGGTGTCTAGAAGGAGGACTGAGTACCAGTCAGACTTTTGGGTCATTTGGGGAAGGTGCTATTATCAGACCATCTTTATCCCAACATAAAGATTAAAACTGTGGCTTGATGTCATGAATTCAATGCCTTTAAAACTTCCTAGATCAAAACCAATGGAATACAAAAAGCTCACCTTAACAGGGTTTTGGAGAAGAATCTTGTTTAGTCCATTGCAAGATTTTCCTCAGGCTGTAGACCTACTTGCAACATTTTTGGAAAAAAATAATGAAATGCAGTGCTAAAGGCTGAAAAATGAAGAATGATTTTAAAGTGCAAAAGGATTGGGGAAAAAAGATAAAAAATGGTGACAGAAGTTTATTTCATTCCTATCATGAGATCCGGCAATGGTTATATTGCTTCTTGCCTTCAGTTACCAAGGCCGCAAAACATTATTTTCAGAGGCTCGTTGCCCTGTATGTGTGTCAAGATTTGATGGGAAGAGAAAGGGGTTGTGAGGGAAAGATTGCCTGGCTGTTCCTCCTAATAGGTTTTCTTTCTCTTTTTCTTCTGGACAAGACACCTAGAAAAAGGAAATGCTCATAAAATAATAACAAAAACAGCAAACACTAATCATCATCCAATCTGAGTTATAATGCTATGCTCAGATCAGATCCTCCATCCTTTACCTTCCCTTTCTCCATCTTCATCGACATGAAGAACATGTACTAAATAATTCTCTGAAAGTACTGCTGGCTTACCCACTAGTGAAACTTTTATTAAAATTTTAATAGACACGCAAAAATAAGCAATC
Source organism: Manis javanica (assembly GCF_040802235.1). Taxonomy (NCBI): domain Eukaryota; kingdom Metazoa; phylum Chordata; class Mammalia; order Pholidota; family Manidae; genus Manis; species Manis javanica. Next base: position 72,011,574 of record NC_133163.1, read on the forward strand.
TTACTGACAGGGCAAATTCACCCAATGAGCTCTACAGTTCAGAGACAATACAATTTGAATTATATAATGAAATTGCATACAATAGAGTAAAATAAATGAGAAAAAATATATTCTGAGATATTAACCAAGGAAGCTCGTGAATCAAGCTTAGGTTTACTTGGAGGCAAGATGAATGCACTTGCACTTGGACAGTACAGTTTTCCATTTCTTCCTCTGATATCACTCTAACTGGGTTTTCAAATGCACTGACAGAAGGCAGTTTTTACTGGAGAGGAATTTAGAATGAAAATTCCTTCTTCTAACTACTCAATGCTAGCAAGGATATTCAATATTTTTAAAGATTTTGTGCACAGTCTATTACATTAGCTTAGAGTTCATTATTCTAATATTGGTTCATTATTCTAACCAAGTCAGTGTTCAGTAGGAATTGTGCTTTTCTAGAAGCTATGCATTTGCACCTATTAAACTGCACATGCAGCAGATGTTTCAGGCTTTTATTTGACTCTCACATTCAGTACTGCAGACAAAATGCCATTAGACAGGGTGAGGTAAGAGGAAAGGCAGAAAGAGAAGCCATGAAACCTAGTGCAGCCTCCAGCTTCCACTCTGAGGGACAGTGTTACAGCCAAATAATACTATCAAGACTGTGAACTTCCTACATGACCTGAGTTTTATGCTATACAAGGCAAAGGAGTGGAAACTCCACATGGCTGAAGGTAGAAATTCCTCACTGACTGTATACTGACTCCATCATTCATTTCCCACACCCTCATCTCTAGGCTGAGATGTGCAAGAGTGCTGTGTCTGAGCCGAATACTATTTCAAAGGCCCTTTTGGCTTTACTTCTTTAAGTAAGATTAGATTACTCTTAAATACATCATTTCTCATTCAGATTGTTTCCATCTCTTTTCAATGCCTCCAGTGAAAAGGTTTCTTATCTATTTTGACAGAAAGGTTAAACCAAATTGACTCTGCCAGAGAAAAACCGACACAGAAGCTTGAAGGGTTAAACAAGCTTCAGAAATTCTGAGATTTTTTTTCTCCCTAGAAACTGCATGGTTGAATGATTCATAAGCTGTTAGGGTTACCATGGTAATTATTATTCTTAAATGGAAAGGTTTATTTGTGAAGCAAAAAGACCAACAAACTTGTTGCCCAAATCAGACTTGTATCTCTAAATCAGAACTACCCGTAGCTATCTTTAAGGAGCACTGAACTTCAGGAAGAATGGAATAATGCAGAATAATCTTTATCAGGGTATGTAATGGGCTTGCAGAAGACAAAGATTGAATGGGACTATATTAGATATGTTTACTGGAAGCCACATTTATTAGATGGGCTTTACAGTTTTGTGTTTTGAAGTTAGGTTGAGGTTATAAACAATCCCAGAATCAATTGTATTTTAGGGACATCAGTTTGTTAGAGCAGCTGACAGGTCATTTTATGTATGGCTGATCATAATGATTTTGAGGTCCATTCATTTTAATGTGAAAATGACTTCTAGAACTTGAATTAACTATTTTTTAATTTTTTTTTTAATTCTAAGGTCATGACCTAATAAGCCTGTTTCTCCCCATGCTGGGAGAAGGAGACCTGGCTTGACATAGCAGCAGTGTTCATAGCAGATGTTTGCACCACAGAGTGCTTTTGCAAAGTATGGGAGTATGAGCGGCAAGGTAGATACCCTTCTTTGATGCATGATGGCCTAGCTTTATTTAAGATCAGTGGTATCTGAGAAAAATTTGGGACAAATTCTCTACATCAAGAATCAACTCTGTGCTCTCCAATACTTTAAAATCAAACATAAAGATTTAAAAGTAACCTGGGAATTCCTGCTAGATGTGTATCACTTCCTTTGTACATACCTTTACTCTTATCCTTATCAAAGTGTAATTTTTGCCTTATATTTGTAAAATTTGCCTTATATATTGGAAAGCCCTGATAGACTGCTGGGCCTCAGAGCCCAAGGAAGAGGAGGCCAGGAGTGGAGTGTGAGCTCTGGGGTCAGGGTGCCTGTGTTCAAGCCCTTTCTTGTTTACTGTCTATGTAACCTGAGAAAATTTCTTAATCTTTCTGGGTATCAGTTTATCATCCGAAAAATAAGTATGTTATGAAGACCACCTTCATAGGGTATTGTGAGAACTAGATGAGTTAATATCTGTGAAGTAAAGACATGCTCAGGACAGCTCCTGGCACAGAGAAAATGTTAATGGGAGCAGTAGAAGCTTCTCAAGGGCTATTGTCTTTTTGTTGTTGTATTCTCAGTGCCTATCGCCAGGTTAGTTGTTTAATAGAGATTTTTTGAAATAAGAAATAAATGAGTCTTCAGTTCAATTAAGGAACCCTTTTGTATATTCTTCCATGATTGGCCATCTAGCTTCTAGGTGCAAAGTTCGAGGGGCCAGGACTCCTGGCACAGCAGCCCATCTTCTTGTTGGAAATGCCTCATCAGAACAGAGCTCTGTTGTCTTCTTGGTAGCTCTTCAATGGGCAAAGGAATCTTGGGCAGGCTGCCTTCTGGGGAAAATGTGTTTTCTTTAAGCCTGGGTATCCCGACTATAAAAAGCCTGTGGTATTGGGCAGGAGAAGGGTGGTTGCTTTCTCTCCTCCACATATTAATGGACAACTTGCAGTGCCTGCCTGAATTCAACTTTGAGAAGTGAGTTATAAGATTTTCTTTTAAAGAGAGATGCTGATTTCACTTGGCAATTTGATATCTAAACAAATCGTTTGCCAATTTTGTGGGTTATTTTTCATTATCCCATTTTACAAGAGGTATTCAGAGAAAAAGACTTACTCGACATTTCTAAGCCACTAGGATAATTTTTAATTTGTTTCTAGAGTATTTAATATGTAAGACCTACCAGCCTGAATAAATTATGTAACAAAACAATGACAACAAGGTCAAAGCAGAAGTATGACTTTACAGTGGGGAATATTCATGACATGATGCTATTTGAGATATACTTCTTGAATATTAAAGAGCTTTTCCTAATGTTATGTTCCAATTAAACAAACGGAAAGGTATAAGAAAGAAAATTGGATTCTTTTTGAATTGGAGAAATTAAGCAAATTCTAGAATAGCAATTACACTGCTAATTGAAAAATGTCAACCGCTGTCCGTCCACGTAAAGTTTAGAGATTGTAGCTGGAAATGTTTTCTCTTGTGACCTAGTTGTCATATAAACCTTACAGTATCAGATATTCTGCATCAATAGATCAGATACTTATAATCTGATTTATTCAGTGATACATAACCTCAACTATTTATTTTTGGTTGCATTTCAACTTAAAAGAAGAAAGCCAAAGCAACAGAGATTGCTGCTTAAGGTAATTATAAGATGGCTTATATATCAAGTTTCTGCCAAGAATTAACACTGCTCTGATTTTTCTAGCATAGTAATGTTTATGCCTTGAAAGGGATAATGGCTTCTTACACACAGTGGACAAAAAGTAGGTCATCTAGAGTATAGTATAGAAGAGTACTAAGAAAGGAATGAAGAAACCTGATTGTCTGCTGGCCTTCATCGTCAATTAATGTTGTGGTGTGGGGCTAACCACATTAATATTGATATTTAAGATTTACTAAGTATTCGCTGTATTTAATTAACTAACTCTTGCACCTTTAATAAACAAGCCAAGAATCTTAGTGGTTTAATATAATAAAGGTTTATTTTTTACTCATCAGTTCAGATTCCAATTAGTATCTCTTCCATCTTCTAGGACCTCAAAATCCTGCATGCACCTTTTGCAGGCAGAATGATGAGGGAAGCTGAAAAGAGGAAGAATGTAATAGAAGTTAGAGTGGGATAGGCCTGGAACTGATGTTTATTAGTCTGACCATATTCAAATGTACAGAAATCAGTCACATAGCCCTACCTTCTACAACCACAGTTGGGGAATACGGTAAAGCACCGTGCCAGACAAGAGAGGACCCAACAGTGTTGAGCGCTGCAGATAGGCTCTGCCTCACTATGATTAGTTCTCTTGATATCTCTCTTAATTCTCATAGAAAGTTTTTGAAGATTAAAAAAACTTGAACTTAGAATGGCAGAGCCAACTCATCCCTTTTAGTCTGTGCTCTAAGCGCCTGTGCTATATTCCTCATTGGCCTTTGAAAATCACTTATATTAGTTTCTTCACCTTTATAACCAAAATGACAGATTTTTCAATCCCTGTTATTCGACATGAGATATTGGTAAGTTGTGAGCATGTCAAGACTTGCTTTCTCTCTATTACATAGATAAACTGTCTGTGTATCTTTTTATGGTTAACTCATCTGCTTGTACCATATATGTCATCTTCTCTTACCCTGTCCAGCAAGGCTCCCTTCTGTCTTCTGTGACATAAATCTCCCTCTCTCCTGTATCTTTCTCATAAATATATAATATGCTATAATTTCTCTGATCTTGAAGATAAAAACACTTCTTGACTCCATATATCTAACTAGCTATTGCCTCATTTCTCTACTATTTACACCATAATGTTTTAGTGGTATATACTTGCCATTTCAGATGCTTACCCTCCATTTCCTCTTGAGTCCCCCCACTCAGGATCCCCTCAATCAAAGCTGAAATTGGTGAATTTAGTTGCTTCTGTGTAGTCAAATCCAACCAATTCTTAGTCTTCATTTTATTATACCTATCAGTATTTGACATCTTACTATCTTTCTCCTTGAGAATCTTTCTTGTTTTCCAAGATACTAACACTTACCTGGCTTTCTTTCCACATCATATACATGTCTATTTACTCTTTTCTCCCTAGCCTCTAAATAGGGAATTGTTTCAGGGCTAACTTCTTAGATTAATCTTACTTTCCCTTGCCAATCTCATCCAGCTGTATGGCTTCAAATGCCATCTCCTCTAGTATCTGAAAGTTTCTAGTTCTGGTTCTGATACAGATTTCCCCAGATTTGTATCACTACCTGAATGCATGAGCAGTACTTCAAGCTTAAAATTCTCCCAAATTAAAGTTCTCACTCATCTATCATACCTATCCTCATTCAAGCGAGCACCATCTCTCATTTGGATTATCATAGTATTTTTTTAAACAATCTCTTTGTATCTTCCCTTACTTAACTCCTACAGTCTAAAGTAACCCTGCAAAAATATAAGTCAGATCATGCAACTTCAGTGGGCCAACCACCTTTTGTCCTTCCTACTCAGAATAAAAGCCAATACCATTATAATGGCCCCAAAGGCTTTTCAAGATCTGATTCCCCTACTGTTTCTCTTACCTTATCTCTTATTATTTACTTCTTCCCTCCAACTTACTCTAGCCACACTGACCTCCTTGCTACTTTTTGACCATTTCAGTTATTTTCCCATACCTTGGGCCTTTGAACTTGCTCTTTGCTTCCCTTGGACTGCTTCTCCCATAGGTATTCTCATGTCTCAGACCCTCAATGTGTTCTTTGCTAATATGCTACTTGTCACTAAGGCTAATTAGCAACATCTCCAATGCTAATTTAAACAAGATTCTGTTCATTTCAACATTTGCCTTACTTAAAGTTAAACTACCAGGGCTACTTCAATGTATCTTTTTTGGATAGCTCAGTTTCTTTAAGCAAAATGCAAGGTGAATGTCTCAGATACTGAGCTCCCTTCTTTTTGCAAAAACAGCATCTTATTTATGTGATAGAGGACTATATGACCTTGTAGAAGTAGCAGAAGTTAACCCCCTGACTTGGTGCTGGTCCTGGTATATGGTATTGGCTGTTCCCACTGAGAGGTAGTAACCTTATCCAGTAAGTGGGACACTATAGTCAAGGGTAGCAAAATATGCCACCTCTTTGGCATGAGAATTATTTTGAGAAAAAGGACACTGGAGAAGTTCTGAGAAGAGTAGAAGTTACCCTTTTGTAAGGTATATTTACATTTATTTGAAAAAATCCATTTGTAAGGGTGCCCCCCTTTCTGTTCCAGGAAGAGAGATGACTCAAAATCCCAAGAGAATCTTATCAACAGAGGTTTTGAGTTAAATCTGTTTAACAAACCTTACTCTTGTCTATCATACTTTTCCTGGTCACTTCCCTATAACTGACCTTCCAATATATTTCTTTCTTTGCTGTCTTTAGCTGAAGGCAGTAAACTGGTGGCTTAAGCCACCTCAAGGAGTTATTCATTTTTCCCTAGGTTTCTTCCATGTACGGTCATGAAGTATACATGTTGTATATTCAAATGTATACAAGTATACATGTAATATATTCAAATGAATATATTAGAGGATCTAATTGACTTTATTCAACAGTACATGAATCAGGCGGCATCCCTTGCAGCAAACAGAAAGGACCTCCAAGGAACTATACAAAACGGAAGACTTTTATAGGCAGAAATGGGCTGGAATAAGGAAGTTACTAGCAAAAGAAAAGAAAGAGTTGTTTCAGGCAAATCACTTTCCTTTGGGGAAGGGGCAGGGGTCTGTCATACAGATTATCTCACTGGTACTGATCAAGAAATTCCAGACTGATGGGTTTAAAGTTCTGTTCCTGGGAGAGGTAGAAACTGCACTTAGGTTAGGTATTAAGTCCTGGGTTTGCTGAGGTGAGGTTTAGCACAAGTGACTCCATTTGGCCCTGTTTTCTTTCTTTCACTTTCTTATCTCTTTTTGAAAGGTCAGTGATTTCTATAATCCAGTTTAGTTCCGAGTATGTGGGTTTTTCTGAGTAAATATTCAAATTGATTTACACCATTTTTCAATGATAACAATCCATATCCCTATCTTTTTCTAAATTTCCCATCCTGTCTCTATCTGACTCTAAACAGCTTTACTTGCTCCCATCCCTCCAGAAGCAAGGGCAGCAGGCCAGGCAGAGAGATTCTACTTGCATGACTAACAGCTCCTTGGTGGTGAGGAGCGTCTCAGTCCTGGTCTGGTTCCATTTCATAACTACCAACTCTCAAAGGTGAGTCATACCCCATCCCTCATTGGGTATATCTTATCACAAGACAAAACTCTGGTAAGTCAGACATGTGACTTCTTCCTCTTTATTTACTTCCTCTTTTATAAACTCTGAGAGCCAAGAGGTAACTAGAGCAGGCATCTCCCTCCATTCGTTTTTGAGCTATGGAATCTCAGGGCTTCCTTATGTCCTGCTCTTTAGAGTACACTGGAAGTCTCCAGTTTCAGACAAGAAGACACTACTTTCTATGTTCAAGTACTCCAAACTTCAAAAACACGTGCCCAATGTCCAGAAGGTCAGTATTAAATGAAAATGCAGGACGTATTGTTAAAAAATTATTAAAGAAGATCAGGACAGCTACCAGAGAGTATTAAACCAAAGCTGCTTCTGAGTGCTGGGCTCTGTATAAATGCAGGTAGCACACCAATTTTTTCAGTTCTGCCAGGGAGCCACTTTCTGTACTGAGAGTTCCTCCAGTACTTGCTCTGAGATACTTTCTTAGTATCAGAAAAAGCCCCTCACATACTTTCTTCCAACCCTTTTGTTATATCTTCTCAGCGAAAAACTGGGTCTTCCTCTCCTAAACTTGTAGTTCAATTGAGAATCTCAAGTTATGAACTAAGTTCTTTGAACTTGATGGTGGGAATTAATGAAAATTTCTTTAAAAGATGTACAGTCTTTATCTTGGGTATATTTGAAATGCCTGATAATTTGTTTTTGTTATTCGCTAAGCCAGATTCTTCCCATGCTCCCTGGCTGCCTTTACAGTCTCAGGAACATGAGAGAAGCAGATGCCATCTTAATGAGCATCAAGATATCAGGGAAATATCCCTGCCATACAGAAGAAGAAAAAAAGAAGGGGGCAGACTACCTTTTCTAGTTCAGTGGTTAAGAGACAAAAACCAATGAAGAACAAAGAAAAGCCATAGTCATATATATGTCCTGATTTTTCCCTTTCCAGATGTTTTTTTTGGGGGGGTGGGGGGAAGGAAAGCAAACTTCTTGCACTCTTCCCTGTTTGGGGCTTGGGAACCTGAGTGCTGTGTATGGCAACCCCACACATCCCAGTAGGAGAAAGAGAAGAGCATAGAGATAGTTCAGTCTACATAATAACTCTGTCAAACATGGCTTCTAGATCCTCTGTCAAGAGCCAGGGATCTGTTTTCGGCCAAACATGATGAATATATGTGAGAAAAGTGGTGAGGTGATCCTGTGGCAGAGTGTGAGGTGGACAGGCTAGGTGTTGTGCCCGACAGATGACATGGAAAGACTCAGAGGGACTTGTAGAGGACATAGGAGATAATGTAAGGCTAAATCAGCACAGGGGAGTCATCAGGCCCTGACCAAGCCAAAGACTAGAGTTCATTATCTTCAGATGTTAATAGTGGATGGCAACACTGAGGGAGGAAAACTAATTTGCCCGCTACCCTTCTGAGTTCTTGGCCGAAACCCTTTAACAAATGACAGATTAACAAGAGAAATACTAACAGAAGTTTATTAACATTGTTAAAAAGAGAAACAGTAGACCCAAATGCAGTCACTTGCACACACACCCTCATCAGCAAATCTAGGACTTAATACTGAACCTAACTGGAGTTTCAGCCTCTTCCAGGAGTGGTATTTTAAACCAGGAAGTCTGCAGTTTCTTGATCAATATCAGTGAGGTAATCTGCATGATAGAATCCTACCTTTGCCAAAAGGAAGGTCATCTTGTCTGAAACAGTCCTTTCTTTTCTTTTGCTAATAACTTCTTTGTCCTGACCTGTTTCTACCCATAAGAGTCTTCCATTTTGTACAGTTCCTTGGAGATTACCACTTACTAGAAGGATGCTGCCTGATTCATGAATCATTGAATATAGCCTATTAGACCTTCAAATTTACTTTTTAATTTAATTTTTTAACAACCTAGATGAATATTTACTTGGGAATAGACCAAATAAATAAAATACTGTTCCTGTTCCTCTTTGATCCCTCAGATTGTGTCTTGAAGGTGATGATTAATGAGGCCAACAGCCCAGAACATGGAGCGACCAACAGTTTTATTAATGTAAAGGAAGGAAGATAAGCTTAAAGGAAAACAGGCTCCTGCTAATCAGTAGGGGTTTCAAGGGAGGATGCCGTTGGGGCTGCAGTGTCTAGTGGTTTATAAACATTTAGAAAGGAAGAAGTCTACCTGATTGACTAGGCCTTGTTGCTAGGGCTCGGGGGAGACAAAGTTTTCTTGGCACTCTCTCACTGCTTTTTCCAGGATGTGGTTTCTATATTGGCTGTGTACTTTTGTTCCCCTTTTCGTTGACTGTTACTGGGTTCTTGTTGACTGTTACTGGGGCTGCCCTGTCCTGCCTACCTATTCCACTACCTCCTGTCTCAATATCTCAACTTAGCAATTTGGGTGTTAAGAAGTCATAACAGTATTGGATAATTTTGAGAATAAAGTCCATTCATGTTGCATGTGCCTGTATAGAGAATTCTTAGTTCTACCAATTACAAACATAATAGTAATTCAACTAGTTTACATAGAAGGAAATACTGTGTGTGTGTGTGTGTGTGTGTGTGTGTGTGTGTGTGTGTGTGTGTGTGCATGTTATTTATTTTACTTTGAAACATGCTGGCAGATCTACATTCTCCATGAATAGTTGAGAGTCTAAGTAAATTATTATAAAGTTGATCAACATCTGATTTCTCTGTTAGCAGATACTGCTAGCTAGGGATAGGGGCTTCACAGGGAATAAGAATAATTTCATTGGGACTTTTCAGTCAAGTACTGTTTATTTAGTATCATTCTGGCCCCTGACATCTTAAATATATGAAATCATCTCCAGGTTGATGAATGATAGCACTTTTGGGTTGCTAGAAAAGCAGAAGACAATTCATCCTTTTTGTCATAATAAAGCAAATAGCCCACAGGACAAATTGAAGACTGTGGTAGCTTTAAACAGGAAAGGCATTGATTAGAGGGAGAGAAAATGCTGAAACAGAATCCTAGAGATACTGAGATGGAGTCAAAGAAGCTACCAGTCAAACAGAAAACAAAGAAAACTACAGCTGAGAACCTGTGGGACTAGAGATAATAGGAACAGTGGGAGGAGATAGAGGGAAAACATATAGAGAAGAAGGAAAAAAATAATAAAAAGAAGACACATAAAAGGGAATAAAAGCCAATAGAAGATGCCAGAATTTTTGACAGTGAGGGGTAGGATCAGAAAGAACTTCTGAAGGAACCGACTGAACTTCCCTACGGGGCACCATCCTTGACAGTGAGATATTAAGCTAGAGGAATATCTGTACAGCCCCAAGTCTAACAGAAATAAAAGACACAGAATACTAAAATGCCTTCACCGGATGGCATATATTGCTTACTCTACTACAACTATTTCAAAGAGAAGGTAGTTGAAAAAGCTATGTGTTTTAGAAAATGCAATCAAGAGAAATTTTTTGTATGGTTTTATTGTTATCATCATTTTTCTTTCTTTTTCTTCTGGCATGGCAGTTAGGCCCCATTAGGTAAGGCTACATTTAAAAACCATTTTAAAATGGAATTGGCCCCTCTATTTCTCCATTTATTTTCTTCTATCCATCTTCTTTTCTCCTGTTATTTCCAAAGCTTTCAGCATTGAAAGCATTTCTGCTTTTGATTGTTGATTACTCTATAGCACTTGTAGACGAAGCTGCATGTCTTGGTTTGGGGGAAATGTAGTAACATCTTTCAGAGAACAGATGCTCAGTTTAATTCAGCTTCATGTTTTTCCCTGTATTTTGATTTCACATATCCATTCCTGTTCATTAAAAATCACCATGTCCATGATAAAACCTTGGTCTGTTGCCTCACTAAGAATGAGGACTTCACCATTCACTAATTACTTCATATTGTGCAAATTCCACAGATACCGCTGGTCTTGGGTTTGCACTGCATTGTCAGGCATAGTGCCCTACAATTTTTAATACTACAGACCAGCTTCACAACAGAGCTGATTTCCTTGTTTTTTTTCTCAGTAGATGCAGATAACATTTGGAATAAGATATGGCTCCATTTATTTTTAGCAGTGTACTTAATTTATTTATTTTAGTGGTGGAGGCAGATAAGAGACTGATTGAGTTCACACCTCAGTGATGAGTATATTGGGTGACCTCTTAATGCTGGTGACTAAGCTGTAGCTCAAGCCCATGGCAGTTCTGTTCAGATTTATGGCAAGACATGGTGATGGATAACTATAAACTTATTTATAAGAAAGCAAATGACTGCTTCCTATGTAAAAAAAAAAATTCAGATAAGCTAATTTAAGACTAATCAGAAATAGTCATTCACTCTGGGTAGGAATAATGCACAAGAAGGGCCCTATAAGTCTTTGATCCTTTGTCACATAGATAGCACAATAGAGGTGGAGATAAGCATGCTCCTCATCCATAAATAACCCTCCAATGTGATCCCTAATCCACTGTGAATACATTGTGAGTTTATAGGCAGCTGTAAAATGCTAATCAATGCAAAAGAAACTTTCCAGTGGTTTCCACTTGGAAGTAGGTATCAATCAAGTCACAATTGTGCTTTATCTTATATGGTCTGAGTAAAACTTACTAAAACAAAGTTTTCCAAAGTGAGGAGGCAGGGGATTTGTACTTGTGGAGGACAGTTTTTCTTACGGGACTTCAAAGCATACTGAATCAGATCATCTTCTGATATGATATTTTTCTTAATTTCAGAGTAGCTTATAAAGTTACCAGTTCTTACATCTAGGAGAATTCACACATTTGAGAGAAGTCTATGGGGACCTACTATATTCAGGTTGTTTTGATCCCCAAAAAGTGATTGTTATAAATCATGATGTGGTATCTGTCTGTGTAAAGGCAAGAAAATAATTTGAAATACAACTGGTAGGTGGGTAGACCATTCTATATTCTGAAATCATTTATTTGGGGATTCTATGTCCTGGGCTTCTTGGTAATTTGTAAAATTTGTAGATACACAGAATCATGCTGTTTAAAGAATCTGTGATTCAGAAGATACTCATTTTTATTCTTTGAGTGCTTACTATCCAAATTTACTAAGGCTGCCATACAAAACTAGAGTCTGGGTGGCTTTAACAGCAAAAAATAACTTACAGTTTTGGAGTCTAGAGTTCTAAGAGCAAGGTATTGGCAGGTCTGGTTTCTCTGAGGCCTCTCTCTTTGGCTGGCAGATGGCCACCTTCTTGCTATGTCCCCACATAGCCTTTTCTCTGTGCTTGTGGATTTCATGGTGTTGCTCCCTCTCAACAGCAACACCAGTCACATTGGATTAGTGACCCACACCAACAGCCTCATTTTAACTTGATTACCATTTTAAAGACCTTATCTCCAAGTAGTTACACTCTGAAGTACAGGGGTCTGAAACTCAACGTATGAATTTGGGAGGAATGTCATTCAGCCCATAGCATTCTGCTCTCTGGATCCCCCAAATTTATCTTTTTCACAGGCAAAATATATTTGAGGATAAATGCATGAAGAGATTTTGGTTTGCCAACATTTAGAAGTCCAAGGTGACTGTACTCCCAAGAGGAAGTGTAGTTTGAATTCTTTGGCTATGCCACATAATGAGGCTACATTGGCTGGGGAAAAAGAGGAACACAGAAGCAAAGTAGGTGCAATTAGGGTGCCATTCCCAGGTGTGGTTGGTTGTCTCTGTCTTTAGGACAATATCAGAACTGGAAATCATTTTGCTGATCATGTAGGCCAATATCTTGCTTTTAATATGGAAAAATAAAAAGGTATGAAATGACCAAAGCCACTCAGAACATTCTAGTTTTGTAGATGGTATTTGATTTCAATTTGTATTTTAGATTGTGGGTTTTCCTGATTTGCAAACTAGTCCCTTTCAATACTCATGGACCCTAAAAGGAAAATGATTCTCTCTTAGAATGGGGCATGTGGCTGGGGAGGCAGCATAGATTTTCAGTGAGACATTGCTGAGAGATTGTGGCTTCCTGATGGTCACAGGATGTACATAGTGAATATATAATATCTAGTAGTTGTTCCTTTTTCTGTTTACCTTTTTATTTTATACTTGGTGGTAAAAGTGCTACCAAGTGGAGAATACTAGGGTATCTCATAATGTATTTTTCAACTTTCTCAGTAGTGGCTTGAGCTAAAGACAGTACTACTGTGCACACCCCCTTCCGCCCCTTTGTGCTAGCAGTGCCTGTGCTGCGGCATGACATATTTTCACTATACTGCAAACTTGTAATGGGCAAGTTATTTTATTTTTATCCTTCAAGCCTGAAAAAGAGCTACTGACTCAGGTGCTGAGTATATGCATATGTATATTTACTTAATGTATATATACATATGAATACATGCATGCATGTATATACACATTTATGAATATGAGTGTGCGTATACCTGAATGGTTGGCTCCTTGTGGCTCACTGCTCAAATAAGTAATGAAGACTGCTAATCAGGAATCCTGGAGAGAGCTTGAATTCTAAGTACTGATGGCAAAAGCAAAGCAAAAGGTTGGCTCAGTTGAGGAGGATAGATATGCCCAGGCCATCTTGTGTGGGGGTTGCTGTTCTCCGAGAGAGGTTGTTCACAGGAACGTCACATCTTATCCTTGCTTACCTTGCCCTTGGTCTCTTTCCCAGTGGTTTCTGGGAACGCACTGAAATTGCAGAGCAGCACAGGTTTGTCCATGAATCTTTCCCTAAACCCTCTGGGAGAATTAATTACTTCTTCCTCTGTATTCCTAAAGCAATTAGTATCTGATTCTACCGCAGCCACTATAATGTATTATAAGTGTCTATCCTCCATTAAACATTGAATTGCCTAAGTGCATAGATTATGTTTTAGCTGTCTTTATATCCATGGTGCCCTTCATATAGGAGATGACTAAATGAAGGATAAATGCCACACTGACTAAACTTCCCAACTATTTGTCTGCTTGTCTGTCACCTTTCTGTCTGTCTATCCATCCATCCATGTTTGTGTACCAGCATTGTCCCAAGTGCCTTAGATATATTAACTCATTTGATTCTCCTAACAGTGTTATTTTACAGAGAAGGAATCTGAAATTCAAAGAGATTAAATAACTTTCTCAAAGTCACACACATGGAAAGGCACACCCAGAGAGCACGGCTGCAGAGTCTCTGACTGATCTCACTATCCTGGCCTGTATGTTCAGCACTGGGGCAGCCTTCCTTTAATATGTTAAGAGTAGGATCCAGAAACAGTAGAGAACAGGACAAATCATTTTGACTAGGAATAACAGGAATGTCTATAGCAATAGGTTTCTGTGGGCAATTAGGGATCATGGGGTTCCTCCTGAGAAAGCCACAGGGAAGGGGTAGATTGATAAAACAGTGTTTTGGAAGTGGAGGTACAGAGGAGAAGGGTGGAAAAGCTTCAGGCTGGTTCTTACAGCAATGTCTGGGGAGAATAGGAGTGGTTTTCTATGTCTTCATGAAGTGTGCTTTGACATATTCTCCCCTTAGCAAGTGGCTATGATGTAGGCTCATTAATTCTGAGGAATTAGAAATGAAAGTTTTATCTTTACTATTGTTGTTTATTCATAAGGTAAGCCTATGTTCTACAGATGTCTTCTGCAATATTTTCAGAGGCTGCCAGTGCATTGCTCTAAGTTGGTACTGTGGTTCATGGTATAAAGTAGAGGGTTAAAAATGTGGAAACCTCTGGCATTCACCAATACACTTTTTACAAACCCCTCATTGAATTATAAGCAGATATCCCAGTCAGGCCACTGAGCAACCCCAATATTGTCTGCCTCTCATTGTAATCTTAGAAAGGCAGAGAACAAATTTACAGCTCCTATTTGGAATCCATTGTTAAATCTGCAGGAAGGTGCAGCTTAAAAGCCTATCTGGTGCCTTGGAAAAGCATAGTGAACAGTTACATTTGACATTACTCATGTCCTTCAGGGAAATGCTCTTGTTCTTGTTGAAGTAAAGTTCCTGGAGGGAAAACTTTGCATTGTGTAGCCTTTCCTACTCACTCTGATTACTTTTCTTGAAGTTCCCTTGGGTTTTTCCAAATTAGACACAGTCTCTAAACTCTCCGTGATGCTCTTCACTTCTAATACTTGTGCTGTTCCAGCCTCTTTGCCATAGTCATTCCCACATTTAGAGGAAGGAGCATGGGCCAGAGTGATACAGGATGCTCAATGGTAGGCTGCAAAAAAAGAAAAAAAATCTAAATGAATATTGGTAAATTCAGGTCAAAGCAATTAATTGGCTACAAGAACTCTAGCCTCCCCTGTAGGGAAGTCTCCATACTCATTTTTCTTAGACCCAAGACAGTCTCTTAAAATCAAGTGCTTAGGAGCGTGCACTCCTCTTGACATATCATTCACACAACTCTCAGTACCTAGAGCTTGGAGGAAAACATCTCAGTCTCAGACCTACAGTTGTACTCTCTTTTCAATGATTGTCTTTTCTTTCTTTGTCTCGTTTCTTTTCTCTGTGTCTGTCTCAGCATCTTGATGCCTTCCCAGTGCCACCCAATAGTACTTACTGTCATGCTGGAAATGTGCTATATTAGCACCGTCCAGTGCAGTAGCCACCAGTTGCATGTGGCTACCAAGAACTTAAATGTACCTATTGTGACTGAGGAATAAAACTTTAATTAAACTGAAGTTAATTAAAGTTTGAATAGCCACATGTGACCAATGCACATCAAATTGGCCAGTGTTGCTTTAGACCAATTATTTTATTTCTGACATTATCTGTATTATTCATGTGTTGGTGACTGAGAGTTAATATCCTCTTTAGCTGCTCATTCTTTTTTCTCTTTTAATCACTTATCACCAGAGAAAGTTGCCCCAGCTTATACAGCTTGGTTCAAATCTCTTCCAAACCCCACCCCTCAACTTTAGGGAGCTGTTCAGGGCAAGAGAGCACTGAGTATCTTCCCTGAAGACAGAATGTTCTCTCTGGTTGCTTGGAGACCAGATATTCCTCCAGCTAGGGATGCAGAGCACCCTGGTGTGATTGGAGGCTCACACAGGGCTCAGTTGCAAGGAGTGGGAGAAAGTGTGTTTTTGAAAATTTCATGAGCAAAAGCAGAGGTCAGCAACCTCTCTGGCTATCTGCAACAATAAACAATGTTGCTACAGAGTCTTGAGTCAGGGAGACGCGAGGAGAAGGAAAAGAAGGAGAGAAAAGAGAGAGAGTGTGGAAGGAGAAGGAAGCAAAAACAGAAAAGGGCAGTAGGAATACACAGGTCAGGAGTGAGAATGTCACTCCTAGTGATCATAATTAGAGCTCTGCCTCTAGTTATCTACTCCCCAGGGAACCAGGTCCTCTTACCAGCAGACTTGTACTTGAACCAGCCTCAAATGCTGGGCCTCAAGATTCGGCCCTGCAGGCACCTGGGAATAGAGGTGGGGCTGTTAATTCTATGAATACTTGCAGAGTATGTCTTAATTCAACTCCAGGTGGATTTAATGACACCCCATGTACACTGTCTACTATGTTTTGTTCTTGTTCCCTTTGCTTCCTGTTACCATTTTTTCAGCTTGACAAATATGACCTCAGTGCTTAGTGACCCTTTGTTTTTGGTCAGCATCTGCCCTGATTAGCAGAAGCGAGATATGAAATGACATTTCCAGATCAAGACACTCATACAAGCAAAGACAGTTCTTGTAAGTCTAAAAGTCTGCTACATCACATATCTTTTTCCTGAGCAGTTTGCTTACAATCCTGGAACCAGGTTCCTCATATCTGGGAAATGTATTTTACATTGACTTCTTGTATTTGCTACATTTTATATTGACTGGCTTTGCTGTATTTTAAATGTATTTGTGTCTAGACTTGTGGGACTTAAGCTATAGCCAATTTCTACATTATTAAGAGGGTTATTTTGAGTCGCCCCTGTCCTGTGAATAAACCTAATTTTCCCCTCTGATTAGTGCTTAATTTAAAATTGTTTGTGCAATGATGAAATCTTTCTTGAGTTTCACTTCCAGATTCCAGTTCCCATTCCCAGAGGTTGCATTTGATTACATAAATGCTTTCAGGGTGATTATGTAGGCAAAATTGTATATTAGGTAGTTTTGGTGCTTTCTGTAAGAAATTGTGCTCTTTAGAAAGAAGAACTGAAGTTAGGTTTTGAGGTTTTACGTACTTTACAATTACATTCCTTCTATTCAATGCAAAAGTACTTTGCATCTACAACTGTTCATAATTTAGTCATCCAGACTTCAGAGAGTCACTTCTCTTTGAGACTACATTCCATAGCAGGAAGATTTTTCTAGGTATATACACCAGGCTTTTCAGTATATAGTTTCAGATATACATAGTTAAATATAACCTAGAATCTAACCTAGAAATCAGACCACATGACTTTAAGGGCCAATGCTTATGCCTATTAATCTCCATACATATGGTCTCAGACCCCTAGCCATATAACTCGGTGTATGCCTTATGGGTTCACAGCTAGGGAGAAATTTTGCCTCAGGATGAATCATACCTCAAGTCTCACCCTTACCTGACTTGAATATTAAATAAGTGTGGATGCTACAATGGTTTAAGATTTTGAGGGATGTCGGAATGGGGTGAATATATTTTTCATGTGACGAGGACATGGAGAGCCAAGGGCCAAGGGTTGAATTGTATCCACCTCAAATTAATGTGTCGAAGTCTTAAAACCTTCAGTACTTCACAGTTGGACCTTATTCAGAGATTGTCTTTACAGAGATAATCAAGTTAAAAAAAAAGGTCATTAGAATTAGCCATCATCCAATATGACAGTGTCCTTATAAAAAGAGGAAATTTGGACAGAGAGACATGCATAAGGAGACGACAGTGTGAAGGTAAAGAGACATCAACATGTGAACAGGAAGATGGCCATCTGCATGCCAAGGAGAGAGGCCTGGAATGAACCCTTTCCTCACAGCCCTCAGAAAAAACCCACCTTGCCAATACCTTGATTTTGTACTTCCAGCCTCCAGAACTGTGAGGTAATAAATTTCTGTGGTTTAAGCCACACAGTTTGTGGTACTTTGTTATAGTAGCCTGTAACTAACTAATACAGGAGACCAGATCCCAGTTTAGGCAGACTGGAACATGGAATAGACAAATGGCATATAAGGCCCAGTCATTGCTACAGACATTTTCTTGATATACATATCCAGCTTGCTAGAATATAGTTATTTGTGTCCCTCTTTTTCATATGTCCAGTATTTTTAATTTCTCTCATTCTCTGTAAATCTCAGAGAATTACCAACAGCCAGTCCAAGGATTATATCCACAAATGTTCAGTAGTCAGATGTTATCATCATATCCAAGGGACAGTGAAAGCTATTTTTACCACTACTACTAATACCAGCTAACATTTGCTGACCACCTGTCCTATTGCAGGTAACATATTAAGATATTAACTTCTTTAATCATTACAACATTATGTGAGATAGTAGGTTTTATCTCCTACTTCATTTTAGAAAAGGAGGAGACTGAGACAAGAGGGTTTGACAGCTTGGCTAAGTCCACGCAGCCAGTAGTGGCAGAGCTGAGAATTGCGAGGATAGGAACGGTCTTAATCAAGTCCTAGAGAATCACATTCCAAGATGCAGAAAAAAGAATCAAGGTAAGATTTAAACAGGGAGGCTCCAGACATCATTTTTACATATTCGGAAGGTGTCCTTTAAGAAACAATTTACATTACTTTAACATTTCCAATTTTTCCCACTGAAGAGTTTTCCAATAGCGAAACCTAACATGGTAGTCACTGCATCAATTCACATTTCAGGCCACAAGCTGGCCAAACACAGTTGCTGCATCAGCTTAAAGAAACATTCTTCTGTAATCAATTAAATTCATTGCACTTGATTATTCAATTCCTGCCAAGAAACGATTTAAAAAGCCTGTTCACAACAATTTGTTTTACAATTTCCAGGACCACTAAAATGACCTCCTGAGGACCTGGAATTTTAAAAGATTTTTCCAGTGTTGCCTGAGGACAATACGGCAGTAAAACAAACAAACAAAGCCCACTTAGATCTTAATGATATCCATGTGAAATATACACTCCTCATTCATCAAGCTTTAGTCTACACATTATAGTGGTTACCATGGGGCATGGTATTTTCTGTAAATAAAGGATTCAGGAGACCACACCACTGGACTACACTGTGACTCCTCCATGCTGTGTGCACCTTATCAAGTTACCTACTCTCTCTGAATGTCAGTGTCCTAACCTTTAAATGGAGAAGACAATGCTTATCTCACAGGTGGGTGTGAGAATTCAATAGAATAGTGAGCATAGAGCATCTGGCACATTATTGAGATTGTCAGTTTTTACTTCCATTCCACCTTTTCTTTGCTCTTATTCTCTCAGGTGCCTAGCATGGTTCTTACCCCTTTATCAACTTGCCAAGGGCTGATGTGCAGAAACGTAACAGCCAAACAAGTGACTAAAGCTTGGCTCAACAATTTTAAAGTCATTTTCTAATTGATGTTTTTATTGGATGGGAGGAGGTGAAGAATATATAGGTACTGTGACTTCTGGCCTCCACCTGTACATGGGTATTTAGGAAATCTTAGGAGAGACAGATTTTACCCCCATTTTGCCTAGAGCCAAAGACATGTAATTATCTCCATGGCCTCCATTTGTGCATGTGTGTGTGCGTTTTAAGTTTGGCCTCTATAGCTACTTCCTTTCTAGGGTCTTGGATTTATTTTTGAGTCGCTGATCTGACCTTACTTCTTGGATGGTCCCAGATCTACCATTCAACTTTTCAGTCAGTTAAAATTCTTCTCTAGGCCATTAAGAATGGCTGACACACCTGAGGGCAAAAACTTACTTCGATGCTTTTACACATCTCTGTATTCTGCCTTTCAGATTTCTGCTATCTAAAGATTCTTAATTTCCTGGCATCAAATCAATAAATTAAAAAAATTTGTATAAAAAATTTTCATCCACATTTTTTAGCTACTGTCTACCATCTTCCATATTTTGGGGAATAGAATTCATGTTTTACAGATTATTTCCAACTCATTCTCAGTATAACACCAAGGAAATCCCCTGTCTTCGTCAGCTCAGTTTGCCATAACAAAGCATCATAGGCTGGGTGGCTTAAGCGACAAGAAATGAATTGTCTCACAGTTCTGGAGGCTGGAAGTCTGAGATCAGGATACCAGCAATGTGGCTGGTTTTTGGTGAACCCTCTCCCCTTGAGTTGCATATGGTGCCAACTCACTGTGCTCACATGATCTCTTCTTTGGGAGCACAGGAGAGGGGAGGAGAGAGAGAAAGTTTTTGGTATCTCTTCTTTTTAGAGCACTAATCGCTTCATGAGAGCACCAGCCTCATGACATCATCTAACCCTAATTGCTTCCCAAAGGCTGCCTCTCCAAAAACTCTCACACTGGGTGTGACAGGGGTGGTTAGGGCTTCAACATAGAATTTGGGGGGAACACAGGCCTTCAGTTCACAGCATTCCTTTTCTGAGCCTGAAATAATGGCTTCATGCCAAAGGCTTTGGGAATCATACTGACCTGTCTGATCATGAATTTTATCACCTATAATGTGGGGATAATCTGACTTAAAACCTTGCTGTAAGAAGATGAAATAAAATAATACAATACAAGGTATAAAATGGGATCACAATGATTAGCACAGCAGGAACTTAACAGTCCATCCTTTCTCCCTCTCTACCTTACTTCCACTCGTGGTGTCCCGAGAGTGGCTGTATGCCGCTGACTGGTGTATAATGACCAGCTCTGATGTCAGTCCAGAGATGCAGGAGGTGGTGCAGTCTGATCCTGATTACATCGTGCTTTGAAGAGTTTTCATCATTTGTGTCACTAGAAAGGAATAGGGTGTGGGGCAGTAGCGTGAAATAAAGGCAATTTTAAATTTCTATTGGGGAAACAAGCAAAAACAAAACAAAAGAAAAACAAAAATGACACCTGGGCACTTTGTTTTTAAACTCACACTGGAGCCAAATGTTGTAAGCCATCCAGATGGTGAGCTTGAGAAAACAGAATTAATCACCTATTTGTACTATAGTTTGAAGATTTAAGGATCTTGGAGAACATGATCAAAAGCTTTCTTTACTCCAATTTACCTTCCCTTATTAAGTTTGCCTATCTACAGATCAGAAGCCAAAGAATGGATTTCAAGGGTGAGAGAGAAAGCTCAGGGAAGACACCTAACCTCTGCAAGTCAGCACTCTACACAGAGGACCCTCTAGAGAGAAAAATGAAGCAGCTTTAACAGACTGGATGTATCAACATGTATATGGGATGCAATGTAATTATTCTCAGATGGTGTTGAAATGGGACAACCTTCTAATTAAATTTTAAGGACTATTTTGAACTCTGTGACCTCTTTCTGAATTTGATCTGATAAGTGAAACAGATTATCATGTGTCAGTGTTTGTAGTCTCGGCAGAATCCTAACCTAGGCCTTTTAAACCCATTTTTCCTCTGGACACTTTTTCCCCTTGCATAGAAAGATAGGGGCAGAGGAGAAAATGGTATTTGGTATTTTTTTCTTATGGATAATCATCAAATAAAAAATGTGGTGATTCTAGTGGAACCTCTGAGAATTAAGAGATTTTAACAGCCCTAAAATATTGCAAGAAGTACTATTTTAAAATGTCTTTGTGACCTTTCTGCTAAATTGGAAATGAAAAATAAGAGACAAGCACATTCTTTCTTATTCAAGAGGAGTGGAAAACTCTCATTAACAGACCAAAAAAATGAGGAAGAAGAAAAGAACAGAGGCAAGAGAAAATGGGAGCATAAAATACAGAGACCACGTCTATACTCAAATTCTTTTCGTGCATTCTTTGTGAAACACCCCTGGAGATTTCACTGCTTTTTCTGTGTGTATATGTTGATCCTCTTTTTTATTCTTTAAGTTTTAACTAGGCGGTAAATGTTGCCAAAATTAATAATTTTTGGGAAAGAAAATTAAAGGGTTTGGCGCCTCTCAATCTTCTGTTTTAGTAATAGCCTCCCAACTGAGATTGTGAGTAATAAAATTTACAGAATTTGTAACTAGTCACAGACAGAATACCTTTGGGTAGGTAATATATGCCTCCTTCCAAGTTTCTGGCTTCTAGGAAGGATGTCATCACTTCTGTTGTCTTTGAAATTTCCAGTGGGTTTGACTAGATAGTTATATATACAGAAACACATACACACACACCTACTCACAAATATGTGTTGGGAGTAGAATTAAGCGTGCAATCATCTTGAGTTATTTAGCTCTTCCAGTAATGATTTTGGGTGTTTATTGGGTGCAGATCAGCTATTTTATCTACATTTATTGCAAATAAATATTTTAAAAGCCAATAGTGTTATCATGGAACTAGGTAGATTTAACAGTTATGACAGAAAAGAATAGCAATATGACAGATCTTATGAAAGAGAAGTAAATTCCAAGGTGCCAGTATGGTAATATTGGAATGCTAAGGAAAGGAACAGCCCAGTATGGCAGTGAGGGATATGGATACGTACCTCATTCAAATTGTAACTGATTTTTCCATATAAGCATATACTTTAGCTTGTTTGGTGTGTGAATGTAAGTGCTGATCATGCTGAATTACCTCCAAGTCCCATGAAAATTTTATAGAAAAACCAATAATAAAATTCAGATTTCTGAAAATAGAGGAACTTGTTTATGTGCAAGTTGATCACACAAAGAGGTAGGTGTAAAGCATGTCTCCTGAAATTATTTTAAAAAGTGTTCCTCCTTATCCTAATCCGGCGGAGTTGACTGGAAGAGAGAGAATGGAAAGAGAAGAACACCACTGAAAGGGAAACCAGTAATAATCTCCCATAAACCATACAGAATTATTTTTGTAGCCACAGTTTCTTTCATAACAATATTGTTTTTCATTTATAAATCCCTCTGACAAGAGTCATTTCAGTCCACACTTGTGATATTTTTCTGTCCTGCATTAGCAGAAGGGTACAAGAAGTGGCCCACGTACTTGAAATGGCGCTTAAAAGTATTCTAAGAGAAGGTAATCTTATTATTGGTTTATATGCTGTATGATCAAGTACACGACGCTGTTGTTTAAAAAATCAAGAACATTTGTAACTATGCATCAGAGTGTTCTCTTAAAAGTTGAAGTATCAAACCATCGAACATTGATGGGAATAGGGAGGAGGAATACAAATATAACCACATATTGGGTCAGAAACAAAATGTTTTTCTTTCTGGTTTTTAAATCTGTGTTGCTTTAAGGAGTATCTCATACATGGAAATACTTTGCTTTACTTTCAGAAGTTATTCATCATGAAAGGTCGCTTCAAGGTTTGGGTATTGATAGGAAAAGGGATACAACTGTAAGCCCCGTCAGCAGTTTCAGATGCTTCTTTTACTTGAGCTTAAGGTTTTTTGCAGAAAGTGAGGCCTTGAAGCCATTTGGGAAGATACTCCTTAAATTGCAGGAAAGGAAGATACACAGCTTAGATTTTTCTCCTCAACCCTAAACAAAGAACTCCAGCCAAATCTCCTTTCATTTCTACCTTGAAGACATAATTATGGTCTTATGGCCAGTACATATGCATCTGGATATCTTATTATATAGCACAAAATGTAAAACCTCTGGAATACTGGAAGACATACTAGATTGGGAGGTAAAAGGTGGGCATCCTACTATTGATTCTTCTAATAGTAGCTATCCTATTTGGGGGAAATTACTTTATTGTCTTTGTCTCATTTTATTTTGAAAATGGAGGAGTCATTACAGATCTTCAGAATCAATTTCCAGCTCTACTACAGTGGATTCTATTTTTCAAAAGAAAAAAAAAACACCCAAGTGCATTTACATTTGTCTCTCAATCCATCATGATATATATAAACCTAAATAAAGAATAAGAAATTCAACAATTTTTTCCCTCTAATTTTGTTCCCCAGATAATTTTCATATTTGCCTTAGAATCATTTTTTAAGTCTTATTTAAAAGTATAATCATATTTATATAGTATATATATATATATATAATAAAAGTAAAATAATAACAAAAATAACAACAATTTAAATTATCACATAGAAGTCAGGCCAAATAAGTTAGTGCTATGTATCACACAGCTCAGCTGCCCTCATGGAAAATAACAACTGTATAATTTTTAGAGTTTTTCATTCATTCATTTAGTCTCTGAAAGAAGTGAGTTAATAATCCTTGCAGATATCTGAGGGAGAACATTTCAAGTAGAGAGAACTTCAAGTACAAAGACAAGAGGTGGGAGCTTGCTTGGCATATTCGAGGAAAAGCAAGGAGATGAGTCTGAGAAAGCCTGTTTGTAGAGACGAGGTTGGGGGAGGGCCAGGGCTATGTCATATATGTATTTCAGGCCCTCTACCAAAACATTGGTAGATTTTTTCGGTTTTAACTCTAAGCTAATTCTGTTTTAACTCTAAGTCACTTGATCTGACTTATATTTTAAAGGAATAACTCTAGTTTTGGTGTCAAGAACAGATGTTATGGAACAATGATGGAGTCAGGAAACCTATAAATAGACGATTGTTGTATTAGAGAAGGACTTAGATGTACAATGACAGCAGCTTGGCCGCGAACTGTACTGACACAGGTAGCAAGAAATTATCGGATTCAGAAAATATTCTGAATCCTTCAAAAAAAGAAGGGAAAAATAAATCTTAAGCAGCTCTAAACTGCAAAATGTCCAGACTACTCTTGGACAGACACCTGTTGAAGCTCCTATGGCAACACAACCATTTTTGTACATTCTTGACCAAAAGCTCTTTCCTGAAACAAAACTGGACTATTCCTTTTTATTGTTTCTCAGTCCATTTCTCTCTCCTGCAACTAGAAATATTCTTACCAAGTTGGTTGGGACCTCTAAAATCAAGCAGAAAACTGGAAAATGGAAATGTTGTTTGAAATAGTGAAGACATACTTAGACCAGTGTATTGCAGAATAAATGGTCCTGTGATACAAGGAGAGAGTTCTCTCTGGCAAATAGCTAGAGAAGAGGAAGTATTACATCCTTTTTGAGATTCAGGGTGACTCTTATTTTCTTTTTCTTATTATATTATTCCTTTAGTTGGTACAAGTACTTTCAGTAAAGAAACATGAAATTTGTTAAGCCTAGTTTTATCCTAATTTATATAGTCAAAATTCCCTATTTCACATAATTCCTTTTATCCTTCTAAAGAAGTAGACTAACATAGAACAGATATTGAGAAGCATGGGTGTAG
This sequence comes from Manis javanica, assembly GCF_040802235.1. Classification (NCBI taxonomy): domain Eukaryota; kingdom Metazoa; phylum Chordata; class Mammalia; order Pholidota; family Manidae; genus Manis; species Manis javanica. Next base: position 72,036,637 of record NC_133163.1, read on the forward strand.
ACAATGTAATTGTGTATATAATCTGTATTAAAAATAATTTTGGTATTCATTGGGACATCAACAAATAACTCTTAGAAAATTTGCATATTGGTGACAGAATAGAGTGAATAAAGTTTACAATATTGAAGCTGACTGAAGTTTTGTAACAACCATGAAATGCAAAGTATACTGTAATAGAGTAAGAAAACTAAATGTGGTTTAGTATCTTTTGCAAAAAAATACTTCATTAATTTTGAAACAATGCATATTTTAAAGTACATTAAAATCAAATTTTTATTATGCAAATATAGATGCTTCCTAAAATTAGTGTAGCTCAATTACATCATTAGATGTCAGAAAGGCATTTAAAAGGGTAGGTTGGAAATAATTCTTTTGAATGTCACATAACTTTTCTTTACAGCTCATGTCTGAAAAGAAGGGAAAAAAATTCTCTCTACTCAGGCATAGAATGGAAGCATTAACAATGGAAAGGTCAGTGCATAATGATGCAAGAGAGAAAAGGCCTAAAGTGCCATATTGATGAAATGAAATGGGGGAAAGTTATATAGAAATATTAATCAGTCCTTAATTTAAGACCTTTAAATAACTTGCTAAAGTCTTCTTCCCTATTTAATATCAAAGAAATACTAACCAATAAATTTCTTCCATAGGGAGGAAAAAACTCAACAACCATCTATTTAGATTGCACATTTCTCTTTCCCTTTAACTTCACTATGTTGCAAATAATAGTTGACAAACTCTAATTATCATAGTAGGTACTAGATAGCCATCTCATTCTCAGTATAATATGTCTCCATTAGCTTAGAAAATCAGAGTTAATTATACAAATTCCACAAAGGAAAGTGATGAATTTGTTAAAATTCATGCTTGGAAAGATATGAGGAAATGGGCACAATAAAATGGTAAGTGAAATTGCAAGATATAGAACTTTATGCATAGTTTGATCCACATTTTGTAAAAATAAATATATGTGTGTATATGTTAAGACAACAAGAAACTATATTAAGAGAAAAATTGTGGTTACCCTTAGATGATGAAACGCATTTGGAAAATGCGTTTTTTTCTGCTTTGCTGATTTTATAAGTGTGGTGGTATTTAAGATTGCTGTGATATAGCTGGCATTAGCAATAAGAGCTTTTCTCTTCTTGACCTCATTCTTACTAATTCACCTGTTAACTATTTCACTTGGTCTATTAACTTATATATGTATTGTAAAGGCCAGTAGGAGCTGGAAGGAAAAGAAAAATGAAGCAACAGAAAAGGTTATCTGGTATAGCATTAAACCTTTAGAAAGATATTTGGAAGGACAATGTATTTGACTGTCTATTAAACCTAATCTATTTACATAAAGATGTCATGGGATCCACAGAGTACATTTAGATAAAGGGAAGAGGAAGCAAGTTACACTGATTCACTGGTTCACTCACTAATTCATTCATTCACTTAATAAACATTCATGAGCACCAACTCCCTGCTGAGCACTAGGGAGCCACTAATGAGTAAGATGGTACCTGCCGTCAAGGAATTCATGGCTGGGCACTGGAAATAGCAAGTGAATATGAAGAATGTAAGTCATTAATAAATATATACCAGATAAATTAGTAACATGATGCATACTCACCTAAGCTGCTTCGGGGTGTCTTCCATTGAAGCTGGCTTCTTGAGAATCATTCAGAGTTTACAGGACTGATGACTGGACAGGACTTCTCTGGTAAAGGGTTCAGGATATGAAAAATCTCAAGAATTGTGAAAGAACAGGGAACTGTTAAGTCATTTAAAACATGACTGAAATCCAGAGGCAGCTAGTTGGGGATACTGTAAAAGGCTATAGAAACCAAATAATGGTTTCCATGTCTTGCTGAATAATTGGAGTTTTCCTCATAGGCAATGTAGTGTTGTTGAACAAATGTCAGTGGCAGACACAGGATTTGCACTTAGAAGGATCACTGTGGTGGCAATATGAGGGACAGATTGAAGAGGGTAGAGATGAGTCAGAAAGAGCAGAATACCACCATATTTCAGTAAAAGATAAGAAAAGTCAATCTATGGCAGTTAGGGTGGAGAAGAAGGGAGAAGATGCATCAGAGATGTAGGAGGCAGTGATTAAGGACATAAAATGGGATTGTTGAAAACCAGTATTTACCACCTACCAGATATGGGACAGTACATCCTATGGTGTACCATACAGATCTCATCTGCAGGACCCTATTTCCTCAACTAGCAAGTTACCTGTTGACAGTTCCTAAATAATTTCCTGGGGATAAACCTCAGCAAAAGAGTTGCCAGACCCAAGGTTCTACTCCTCCTGACCAAAGAGAGCCCACATCCACTGACTATGCTGTATGGGCTACAAAGGCCCATCCTCTTTGGCCCAATTCAGGAAAATTATAAAGGGCAATCCCATCTCCAGACCGCTATTGCGAGGAGTTTGGATCTTAAGTTGTGAGTGGATCTCAGTTCAGTATCTCCCTCTGCCCAGGCATGTTTCTCTCACTCCCTTATAGCTATTGTTTCAAAGATCATCCCCCAGTGAACTTTTCGCATATGCATCTCTATCTCAGAATCTGTTTCCCAGGGAACCTGACACAAGATAATTCATGATAAGAGTGGTTCTAGGAATGGATTGAAAAAATAGGACTTTGCAGATGGGTCAGCCACCACCTGGTTGGCAGTGAGCTGCCCATTACTAATGACAGGTGGGGCTTACTCACTGGTACGTGTCTTACTCAGCTTGGGCTGCTGTAACAAAGAACCACAGACTAGTTGGCTTAAGACAACAGAAATTTATTTCTTACAGTTTTGGAGGCTGGAAAGTTAAGGTCAGGTTGTCAGCATGTTCAAATTCTGGCAGGGGCCCTTTTCCAGGTTGCAGACTGTTGACTTCTCATTGTATCCTCAGATGACAGAGAGCAAAGAGAGGAAGCAAGCTTTCTTATTATGCAACTCTTATGATGGCACTAATACCATGTATAAGGCCCCCACCCTTATAACCTCCAGAGGCCCACCTCCTAATGCTATCACACTGGAGGATAGTGTTTCAAAATACAAGTTTTGAGGGTATACAAGGATTCAGTCCCTGACTGTGTGCTATAGTAGTGGAATTGTTAACACTAACACCAGCAGTGAAATGGAATGGTGGAGGGAATCCATTGACAGGAAGTGTTTGAGAGGTTCTCTAAAGTGTTTGAGAGGTTTTAAGGTAGGATAGATTATAAGGCATGGGACACTGATGAGTGTTGCTTAATACAACCAAAGCATGAGAGAAGACAAAGGGTAAGGATGCTTGATCACCAACTCGAAGCAAAATGTGAAAGTCAAAGGCCCTCTTTGGCAGCATGTAAATCCTTATCTCCTACAGCTTCAGGGGAGAAAAACTGAGAATTTAAAGGTTTTAAGGCTAGAACTCCAGACACTTCTGATTTGTAATCTTGACAGATCTACCTAGGGCCTGGTTAGGAGTGGGATTCTAAAATATGAAACAGGATGTCAGGATTGATGTAATGAAAAATCTTAAAGTTCCAGATCTCCTGAAACTCTGGACTTGCAAAAGTGACCCACTCCTCCCTTGCTTGGAGATGATGGAGAAATGTGTGTTGCGATGTAGCGTGCACTAACTCAGGACATATTCCACCTCTTTTCCTGGCTTCAAACAAGTGACTAAGGTAATGTCACAGCATAACCTGGCCAACAAAGTGCTGGGCCTGCTAGAGGAGGAAGAAATTATGGAACCTAGACACCACATACCAGCACAAGCTAGAAGAGTATATGTGGTAGTAATACCAACAAATTGGATACCACCTAAATATCTATCAACAGGTCAATGGATGAACAGTGGTATATCCAGTCAATGGACTATTGCACAGCATTAAAAAGGAATAACAATGCATTGTACAAAATGGATTAACTCAAAATAATTATGCTTAATGAAGGAAGTCAGACCAAAAAGAGTACATACTGTATGATTCCACTTATATACATTTATAGAAAATGTAAATTAGTCTACAGTGACAGAAAGCTGATTGGTGACTGATTGGAGACAGGGTCTGAAAGGATAGGAAGGGTGAGAGAAAGGGATTCCCAAGGGGTATGTGAGATTGTTGTGGGTAATAAATATCTGATATTTTGAATGTGGTGATGATTTTATGGTCTGCACATGTCAAATTTGTTGAATTGCACATTTTAAACATGTCCAGTTTATCATATGTTAATTATACTTCAATAGAGCAATTGAAATTAACAATCAAAACAAATGCAATCCTTTTAAATTTACAGTTTTCAGGTCTAGACCATTCCTGTGTGCACCATTCACCATGACCTGGTCATAGAAGATGCTACACAGATTAAAAAGTAAAAATAAAAAAATATATACAACCCAAATAGTACCTTTCAGAAAGACCTGTCCTCACCCAGGGTAGGCTCTCTGACTTACTCGTCTGATCCCTCTCTGTCATCCCTCTCTTCCCTGAGAATTGGGGGACTCTGGGGCCCTGCCAGTCTCTTCCATCTACGAACTCCTGGAAAACAAGAACCACCTTAGACTCAACCTGGTATCTCCTGGATTGCTCATGATATAAGACCTCAGGACTCCTTTTTAACTGTTGTTTCTGATAGCACAGGTGAAAGCAACCTAGTGTTCTTTCTCTATGTTCTCCTGATTGGAAAGCCATGAGAAAATCCATTAATAAGACCAGCACTCTTTATAGAACTCCTAGGACATGGTGGGGCCTGGATATCTGGGACTCCTCTTCATTGGAAAGGGGCATTGAGCTGTCCTGCTTTCTCAGAATGGTAGAAAAGTCACCTTAGTCTCCACAAGCCAAGCAGTGCTGGCATCTTTGGAGCATTCTTATTTAGATGTACTGAAAAATCTTAAGCTCCAGATCTCCTGATCCAATCTCATCATCCATGTTCTCCTATTTGCTTATCCTACTCCAGTTATAAAACCTATTTTTCAAACTAGCCAAATATTCCCACTTCTCAGATCCTTAAAAATTTTGTCTCTTCTGTCTGAGGGAGCTGCATGCTGGAATGTTACATAAAGGTCTAGAATTACTGTCTGGGGAATAGTGAGGGAGGCTCAGAGCAGACACAATGCTGCAAGTCCCAGCAAAGCTTCTTCTGCCTTCCAGAGTTCCTACTGCAGACACCCAGATGCTAGTGAACCTGTGAAGTGTATGCTCTATGAGGCCTAATATAGGAAGTGCAGTTATTTCTAACCACTACCCTTTATTCATGGTGTTATAACATCATTCTGGAAGAACTTGAACAACTCCAAGATTGGTATTTAACAGAGAATTTATAAACACTGGGCTTTCCTTGTTATTGAACCAAATTCAACATCAGCAAAGCCTTGGGGCTCCTGAATGACATCCGGCTGTATTGTATGGCATTCCGGAGCCGCTTTTTGCATACCATCAAGGACTCCTTCTTTAATCAAGACTCAACTTTTGAAAGAAAAAAGAGACATAGTAGGCCAACAGGCCTCATTAGCTGAAGTGACACTCATCGTTCTTTTCCAAAGCCTCTCCCCTCCTGTTGCTGTTAGGGCTTAACTACGGTAAGTCTCTGGGATTCATTTCACTTCATTCCATGTGTGTGCATGTATGTGTAGTCCTGTGACTACGTATACGGAGATGATTGCAGACTGTTGTTGTGAGATGGAGAGGGTGAAGGAATCTGAAACTAGACCCCAAGTCTATAATATGTTGGCCAAAATATGTCCCAAGTGTAAGCATTTGATTCCTATGTCTAATGGTCTTAGATTTTAAATATTTGTAATATGACCAAACTCTGTTACACAGCCACATTTCTAATAGTGTGGCTTTGGAATCAGCCTGCGTTTAAATTTTTGATAATCAGCCTGTGTTTACTAGAAAAGGTTGTGGGGGGTATACCATACAAACTGGAGGTATTAAGATTTCCAGCAGTTCCAGTGGTTGGAACACGGAGGTAGTTATTGCTGTATAATTGCTCATACATTGCTATAAAATAAAATTTCCAAGAAAATCAGCTATTGTTTAAACTTAACAGTGCTATCTACTTTAAAATACACACATTATATATTCATATACACATATGTATATGTACAACATCTATTTGTATGTAGCTAAAATATATTTATCCTAGTGTTGGAGACACACTGTTTAGATTGAACCCTGGTTCTGTTGCTTTTAAGTGCTTAATCCCTCTGTCCCTCAGTTTTTTTTTTAATCTGTAAAATAAAGTCAATTATAGTGCCTCCAATAAAGCTTACATGAGGATTAAACAATGTCTGGCACTTGGTAAAATTATATAACTGTTGGCTGTCATTGTAATTACTTTATCTAGTGGTGATGCAGTGAATAAAGTAAATCAAATGAAAATCAAATTAAAATAATAGTAAAGATTAAAGACAGCAAATACATGAGTATTTTACTTTAACCTAATTTCTACAACAGACGTTCCTCTCTTAATCTCAACAGGGAACAGATTTCACAGCCCAGGAGTATAATTACAGAAAACACTGGCTCCTGTGGTCACAAAGTTATACTCAGGCACACTGAGTAACTGCCAATTCAGACCTCAGTGGGTGAGTGGGGCACATGGTGATAAAGAATCAGTCAAGAGTACATCATAAGGCTCAATGAATGCCAACAGCTTTATGAAATTAAAAATAGAGGTCACCACACTGATCCATCAATAAGAAGCAACAAAATCTAATGTATAAACATGTCTCATTTCTTTTTCCTTCCTTCTCTTCTTTCCTTCTGTAAAACTATATTGAGTGTATATTGAATAACCTATCATGTGTCTGGCAATGTGCTAGGTAGTGCGAGTAAAGTAAAACACAGACACATCCCTGCGCTCTGGAGTCCACAGTCCTGTGGGATTTTCTCTGTGGAACTTTCTGCCAAGTGTGCTCTCTTATAGACTGACTGATCCCAGGGCTTTGGACTTCACAACATGCAGAGTTCAGTCTGCTCTTATGACATGGTAGGCATTTGTTCTCTCAGCACATTCAGATCCCTTATTCTTGGGCTGCCTACCTCTGGGAAGTTCTACTCCCTCAAAATCTTCTGCCATACAGTAGGACAGGAGAGGAAATTACATTCCATCAGTCACCTTGGCTTTCTCTGTTAAAGTCTTTGGTAGGAATTATTGACTAAAGTCAGATTTAGGAATCTCATATGCCAATCTCCATTTTATTCTTGTTTCCAGGTATGTAGAATAGATTGTCTGTAAAAATAAAGCCATAAAGGTAAATGGTTGATTTTTAGGTTAAAGGAACCAATATTCTTTGTTAATTTTAGCCAGGACACTTCTATTTGAAAATCGTGCACTGATTAAAGCTTCTCTTGCTTCTCTCTCTTTTTTGAGAAGAATGGTCAGTTATAGATCATCAGTGGTGAGGAAACAGTAAGAAAAAAGAGCTGTCGTGCTGTCCAGAGAAAGTACCTGGATAAGCATTGTAACACATTCCTAGAGTAGAATCCTTACGTGCATTCTGCACCATGAAACATGGTCCAGGATAGCTCAGAGTAGCTCTGTGGTGAGTGAAATCCTCTGAAACTGCTTCTCGGGGAAATAAGACCTATACGGATATGCTGGCCTATTCTTCTTGCGGTTTCTGTAGGATATCACCCAAACTAGATATGGACTAGAGAAGCACAGTATGGGGAAACACTGGGTGTAAAGCATGCAGTTTAGAGCACTCTTCTGGATGGCTGAAATCCAACTATGGCCCACTGAGAATCTGAGAACCCAGTTCCAGCTTTTCTGACACCTGCTTACTCGTTAGTTATATTCCACCCCAGGTTCTTTCTGTAGCATGTGGCACTAAATTGTGTGGGCTCTTCTAGGGAGTTTTGTCTTTGTGTGTATGTGTATGTTTGTGAGATCTAAGATACCTTCTCATAAGTACAGATTGGCCAGAATTGAAATGAATGAGACAAAGGAATGAGGGTCAAATATTTCAATATTTTTAATGTTCCTCTCCCTCCCATTTGTATATATGTGTATGTGTGTTTCTATAGATATGAAGATTATACACATGTACACATGCTTTTAAAACATTTCATCACTACAAATCAAGCTCAGTGATGAAGTGGTGAAAGGGTAAAAGAGCCTTCAAACACCACTTTGGGGATGAATACCAGCATGTTTCCTAGGTGACCACAATCCACTGTGTATATCAAATCTATTTCTTCCTTTTTATATTCTTGTAGAGACCATCAGTAGTGTGCATTAGGGCATATAAAAGGACAAAGAGAGTTCCACTAAAATCCCCTTTGAGGTCTTTTTTCCCACCAAGTTAGAGAGTAATGAGGCCAGTAAACTCAGAAACTGTGTCCTTAGACAACATCACAGCTGGGGAAACAACTCATCATGCTCTCCTCTAGGTAATGAAGTTCACCTTGAGGAGTTTCAGACAAACAATCCCTAAAGCGAACAGACTCACTACCCAGTCTCTCCTCTCCAGACTGTGCCTCATTTTTAAATTGTCCAGCATGGGTAATGGACAGGCTACAGTCTTCTGGTAGTAAGCACTTCTTTTTTCATAAACCTGTAGAATGAACTCAAGGATAGTGAGCCCATCTCTGGTAATGTACATTATCTCACTTTTGGTAATTGACAAGCATGTACTGAGAGTCTTCTGTGGGGTCCTCTCTATGTAGGCAACTGGGGATGCAGGAATTTAGATATTACCTGAAAAATTAAAGAATTTTCTTAGCTCCCCAAATTTTGGGAAACCAAGGTACATAGCCAACAAGTAAAATAGTCAATGTTGCTAAGTTAGAAAAGTGAGACTTTTAAGATATAAAAATCACAAGAAAACAACATCAAACCTGAGGAATCAAACTGTGTTATTAAAGAAACAATGTTTTTGGTGGTCTGATCATATCATCAACGTTTAACATACCTACAAATATTTTGCTCTTAATAGCAACTTGGAATAGGCTGGTTGTGTGGGGAGACACCTTCTTAGAGAGTGCATATCAGAACCTCCTTGGGCCTTGCTCCTCAAAGGGGAGCCTCCAGCATCCCTGGCATCACATGATTCACCTATTAAGTCAGAGTTTGCATTTTTAATGGGATTCTCCAGATGATTTTTAGCCAATTTAAAATTGGAAGGTCCTGTCCTAGCAGTCTTTGCAAATATATGTTCCTTACAGGAACTCAGTTCAGTGCATAGCCAGTAACTCTTACGAATAGGAGTATGTTAGCCCTCATGAATGTTGGAGAAGAGAAAAGGTACAAAGAACATTTAGGATTCTAATAAGATGGCAAACCCAAATAATCTGGTGACTAGAATTGTTGGATAAAATGTAAAAACAACATTTCTTTAGTTGAGTCCTTTCAAGCCAGGGATTTGATAGTGAAATCCCTTCATAAATTTGGGGCCTGTGAATGACTTTGTCCTCAAACTAGATGAAATCTAGCCTGGGAAACAGAGAAGACAGAGGCTTTCCTCTAAACAGGTCAGGGAGTAATTTGCAAATCCCAGTGAGAGGTCAAAAACCAAATATGGGTTAAAGGTCTGAATTTATTTTACCCACATAGACCATGGATAAGAAACCAAAATATTAATATGAAAATTGGTCCCTGACTGGTTATACTACTACTGAAGTATGTGGTAGAGGCAGACATAAATACTCTTTCCTTAATGTGGTTTTTATTAAACTATAGTTGGTATGCAATATTATATTGGTTTAAAGTGTACAACATAGTGATACAAGTTATCTACATCATTAAATGTGCACCCCAACTAGTGTAAAACAATAGTGTAACTATTCTTTATGGATACTCTTACCACCAGGCTGCATGGATTTCCAATAAAATTTGAACCTGTGTAATGTTACAATAGAAACTACAAAACTTTAAAAAAATTATCAGTGTTATGTCAGTGAATAGATAATAATAGAATGACTGTAGCTGAAAGAACTTGAAATAACAAATGATAGTTTTAAACAGTAAAAAGTTATATAAAAATGATTAAGACATTAAATTAAGAATTAATATTCAATGAAATAAACTAGGAATGATGAAGCAAAGGACAGAAAGATTAGAAAATGAAAAATTTAATAATTGAGATCAAAACCAAATTAATATATTAAACAAATAATTAGTTATAACTAAATAATGAGTATGTGAACTTCATAACTGATTAAATTATGCAGAATGAAGCAGCAAGAGAATAAGAGAATAGAAATTGGGTTATGTGAACATAAAGAATAAAATGAGGCTCAACATGTATTTGGAGGAGATTCACCACAAGAACAATAAGGAAGCATTGCAAGGTAATATTCCAAGAGAAAATGGAAATAAATGGGGAGCATATTCCTAGGAGCATAATTGCTGGACATAGGGTCTACAAATGTCCAGCCATAGTCAATATTGCTAAACAGATTCCCAAGGTAGTTGTATCAATTTATACTGCCACTAGTCATGTATGAGGTTTACATGATTTATTTAAAAAAATCTAGTCCAAGTGTTTTGTGCCAGTATACATATATGTATATGTATGTATTTCCCAAGGTTAATATTCACACGTTGAGCATCCAGCTAGTTAGGAAGAAGAGCACAGGACTAGTTTCACACATCCCAGTCATAAGGTGACCAAAATATGTCCTAATGAGTAATTGTACTGAGCTTATGGATCCCAGGGAAGCAGCATCAGGTGTGGGAAATGTGTGTGTCAATAAACCATTTGGAAGAAGTGGTTCTTCAGAACTGTTGGTTTGTTCCTCCTGCCTTCTTGCAGCCAATTTAGGCAAGCACAACCAAGCACTGTGATCCTGTTGTGACAAAAATAACTCTAAGGTTTTGATATGCTGGCTTTTGGTAAATGTCACCCAAATGTCTTGCCTCTAAAGCTGATGCTCTTCTCACTACCCTGGGCTATTTCCCTGTACACAGCACTTTCTCCTGCACAACTCTATTACCTGATATTACAGCCTCTCAGACTGTAATGCACTTGAACATAAAAGAGGCTTTGGAATTCTTTAGACAAGAAAACCTAGAGAAAATAAAGGTATATAAATATAGCTGTATTGATATTATTTTGTCTCCTTCAACTATTTTTGATAGCATGCTACCTTTGTTAAATTTTTAACACTGGAAATTTTCCAGTTTCATGTAAATCAGCATCACAGTCTTATAAACATGTTTCTATTTACTGAATCCCAGGTCAAAGTAATTATACAACAAAGAACAACAGTTTTCATACAGACTGCCTGCATGCATGTAAATTGGGGCTCGCGCCAAGAAGGTAATGAATACAATCTCAGGTTTCATGAGATAAATCAAAAATGAAAAAACTAATATGGAGTTCTCACAGCTCAGATAACCTAAGTCTAAGTATATTTCCTCTTCTCTATAAAGCTAGTTTCTTAATTTTAAACATGTTATATTAAATAGTATACAAATAAATCACAAGGGGAAAATATGGGGCCATCTCTCATTCATGAGAGAAAATGAATTTTCATTTTAATAAAATAATTTGAGTGGGCTCACACACCATGATGATTCACTTCCAATTCCATCTTCCTGGAATAACAGTTCTACCCAAAACATAGTATAACATACTGGTCAAAAGCATTGTCTCTGAGATCTAACTACCTAATTCAAATTTTGGTTCCCCAAATCAATAGCCATGTGATACTCAGAAACTTACTTAACCTCTCAGAGCCTCAGTTTCCTATTCTGTAAAATGAAGAAAAATAGTAGTACCTGTTCCATGGACTTGTGAGTAACTGAATGATGCTGTTCGTCATCTGACATGAGCACATTAGCTCAGTGTGCAGGACACAGTAGGAGCTGCACAAATGGTAGTTGCTATGCAGACAACTGGAAATGCCAACAGGAAGCAGGCAGTGTTCATGCTCCTCCCACAGTAGTGTGCTGCAGATTTATGTTACAGTGACTCTGAAGTTATATGTAGAAAACAAATTAAGTAGAATAGTGGCCAAAATACTCCAAGTTAATTTGGCCACTTTTTAAATCAGACACTTAAGAAAAGTAGTATGATATCCAGTCTCCTGAGGCAGTGGAGTGGAATGGTTAAGAAGTTGAATCTGGAGCAAAATTGTCATTTCTGCCACTTTTTACTGTCTGTACGATCTAGGTAGGTCATTTACTCTCTGGCCTGTAAAATGTGTAGAGTTGGGATATATGTGTATGCATATAATACATATGCAATAGAGTTGTTTTGAAGACTAAGTCTCAGTCTGTGTGGGACACTTGGAACAGTGAATGGTACCTAGTAACTATTATTAGGTATTTACTATTATTGCTATTCAACTGACATAAGATTGGGTACTTTCTAGAAAGGTCACTTGCTGGCTGTATAGGGAAAGGGAAGCAATTCCTGAAAAAAAGATGGGCAGGTGTTCCACAGCCATCTCCTGAAGGCTGAGTTTCCTTTCTTGTGCTAGATTCTTGCACAAGGGAATCTAAGTCTGTGGTTCTTTGAGTTTGACCTAGGTGGACACTTGGTCCCAAGCTATGGTGGAAGTGACAGAACCTGAGGAAAACGTCATTTCAAAATTGCAAGCAGTTTTTCTATTTTGCTAAAAGTTAGGACTTGAATACAATGTTGATGCAGACTATTTCTATATCTTGAGGAAAATCACTGCATGGGCCCTTCAGTTATGCAAATCTAAATCACAGGTTGCAATTAGAAAAGGAAGTGTTTGAGAAAAAAAGCTAAACTGATCTGGGTGATCATGGAAAAGGTCATCTATATGGCAAGTAGAATGACATTTCTGTAAGCAAGCTATTCTGAAAAAACAGGTTGATTTTCTAAGCATATACTTAGATAGTTACAAACTATCTCTTGTTCTCAGGGAAATAGATCTTGAGTCTTGTATTGAGTAACTTCTTGGAGATGATCAGGTTCTGAGACCCAGAGACTAGAAAAGATATGCAGGAATCACTCACTTCACCCAGAAGAAAGTATCATATAACATTCCTGCATGTCGTAAGTTCAAGACTGAAAGCCCAGAATCTGTGGAACTTAAAAAAGTAAAGGAAATATCAATTCTTAGTAATTTGGAAGCAAGGGATATAAAGAAGCAGCTTCTTCCACCTGGGAAAAAGAAGGCACTTTCCCCAGTCTACAACCCTCTCCTCTTTCTATGTGTGCATCACTTAGGAAGTAGGACAGCTGTGTTCTGATGACATTGTTCCACTGAGGCTGTCAAATGAGGTCCAGTTTTTATGGGACTGGGGTTTTCCAGTGTCAGTCATCCTGGGATGAAGTAGATTTTGAGACAACAAATGAATACTTAGTCTGGAGCAGAGGAAAGAAATCTTTATTGCCTTAGGATTTATTTGCTTGGGGATTGTCTCTGAGGAGTCTGGACAAGTTTGAAGACACTTGGGGAGAAAATTTACTTCCCTTAGAAGAGCGACAAGGAGGAACATCACAATCAAGAGCCTATGTCCTCTTAGAACAACTTTCTCTAGTAGTGGCTATGAATTAACCTCTGAATGTACTTCTGTTCCCCTATATCAGGCCTTCAGTCATGTCTTGTGAAAAAGTAGAGTGGTCTCTTATGTATATGAAAGGAAGAAAGAGAAGGCTTAGCCAGGAACATCAAAGTGTCATAATAAAGAGCAGCATGGGCCTGAGGGAGCCCTTATGGCTCAGATCCACAGAACACTGTTGCTGGGGTGGGAGGACAGAGCCAGGGTTGGAGGTAAGGAGCTGACTAACACCCTCGGCCAGAGAAGAGAGGCCCGATCTGGGACACAAGGAGACTTAACAGCTTCAGGGAGATGTGAAATAGGACCAGAGCTCTGGCTTTCCCATCAGTGGTAGGTATAAAGAGAACATAAGTTTTTCCAGTAATATGATTTCATTTATACCCACAAACAGTTGAAGCCTAGTAGACATTTAGATTTTTATTTTCATATTGCATGCCAAGGGGTGAAGGAAGCCTAAGCCAAAACCCCTCCCAACCAGCCCAATAACCAAAGGGACTGATGGTGTAGAATCTGAAGAGGACTGTTGGGTCATGCCCCTATCTCTCAGATTGTCACTACTGTAGCAACAGGGCTTGTCATTTCTAGCAGTTACTCTAGGTATAATGTGTGCAGTGAGTGAGTTTTAAGATTTGGAATTGACTGACTGAAAAATGGCCCCTTTGTTTATTTATTTATTTATTAAGGTATCATTAATAGGCAATCTTGTGCTAAGGTTTCACATGAGCAACATTGTGGTTACTACATTCCCCCCATGATCAAGACTCCACCACATACCCTATTATAGTCACTGTCCATCAGCATAGTAACATGCTATAAAGTCACTACTTGTATTCTATGTGCTATACTGCTTTCCACGTGTACATCCCCCATGTTATGTGTGCTAATCGTAATGCCCCTTGATCCCCTTATCCCTCTGTTACCACCTACCCTGCCCAGTCCCTTTCCCTTTGGTAACTGTTGGTCCATTCTTGGGTTCTGTGAGTCTGCTACTGTTTTGTTCCTTCAGTTTTTGCTTTCTTCTTACACTCCATTGATGAGTGAAATCATTTGATAGTTGTCTTTCTCTATCTGGCTTATTTCACTGAGCATAATACCCTCTAGCTCCATCCATTTTGTTGCAAATGGTAAAATTTGTTTTCTTCTTATGACTGAATAATATGCCATTGTGTATATGTACCACCTCTTCTTTATCCATTCATCTACTGATGGACACTCAGGTTGCTTCCATATCTTGGCTATTGTAAAGAGTGCTGCAATAAACATAGGGGTGCATATGTCTTTTTGAATCTGTGATCCTGCAGTCTTAGGGTAAATTCTTAGGAGTGGAATTCCTGGGTCAAATGGTATTTCTATTTTTAGTTTTTTGAGGAACCTCCATACGGCTTTCCACAAATGTTAAACCATTTTACATTCCCACCAGCAGTGTAGGAGGGTTCCCCTTTCTCCACATCGTTGCCAACATTTGTTGTTGTTTGACTTTTGGATGGTGGCCATCCTAACTGGTGTGAGATGATATCTCATTGTGGTTTTAATTTTCATTTCTCTAATGATTAGTGATGTGGAGCATCTTTTCATGTGCCTGTCAGCCATCTGAATTTCTTCTTTGGAGAAGTGTCTGTTCAGATCCTCTGCCCATTTTTTAATCAAGTAATTTGCTTTTTGGTTTTTGAAGTATGTTAGCTTTTTATATATTTTGAATATCAATGCCTTATCAGATATGTCATATATGAATATATTCTCCCATACTGTAGGATGCCTTTTTGTTCTGTTGATGGTGTCCTTTGCTGTACAGAAGGCTTTTAGTTTGCTATAGTCCCACTTGTTCATTTTTGCTTCTGTTCCCCTTGCCCGAGGAGATATCTTCATAAAGATGTTGCTTATGTTTATGTTTAAGAGAGTTCTGCCTACATTTTCTTCTAAGAGTTTTATGGCTTCATGACTTACATTCAGGTCTTTGATCCACTTCAAGTTTACTTTTGTATATGGAGTTAGACAATGATCCAATTTCATTCTCTTACATGTAGCTGTCCAGTTTTCCCAACACCAGTTGTTGAAGAGGCTGTCATTTCCCCATTGTATGTCCCTGGTTACTTTATCATACATTAATTGGCCATATATCCTTGGGTTTATATCTGAACTCTGTATTCTGTTCCATTGATCTATGGGTCTGTTTCTGTGCCAGTACTAAATTGTCTTCATTACTGTGGCTTTGTAGTAGAGCTTGAAGTTGGGGAGCATAATATCCCCAGCTTTATTCTTCCTTCTCAGGATTGCTTTGGCTATTCAGGGTCTTCTGTGGTTCCATATGAATTTTAGAACTATTTGTTCCAGTTCTTTGAACAATGCTGTAGATATTTTGATAGAGACTACAGTGAATCTGTAGATTGCTTTAGGCAGGATGGCCACTTTGACAATATTAATTCTTCCTACCCAAGAGCATGGGATGAATTTCCATTTATTAGTGTCCTCTTTAATTTCTCTCAGGACTGTCTTGTAGTTTTCAAAGTAGTGGTCTTTTCCTTCCTTGGTAAGGTTTATTTCTAGGTATTTTATTCTTTTGATGAAATTGTGAATGGAATTGTTTCCTGATTTCTCTTTCTGCTAGTTCATCATTAGTGTATAAGAATGCAACAGATTTCTGTGTATTAATTTTGTATCCTGCAACTTTGCTGAATTCAGTTATTAGTTCTAGTGGTTTCACAGTGTATTCTTTAGGGATTTTTATGTACATTGTCATGTCATCTGCAAACAGGGACAGTTTAACTTTTTCCTTACCAATCTGGATGCCTTTTATTTCTTTGTGTTTTTCTGATTGCTGTGGCTAGGACCTCCAGAACTATGTTGAATAAAAGTGGGGAGAGTGGGCATCCTTGTCTTGCTCCTGATATTAGAGGAAAAGCTTTCAGCTTCTCGCTGTTAAGTATGATGTTGACTGTGGGTTTGTCATATATGGCCTTTATTATGTTGAGGTACTTGCCCTCTATACCCATTTTGTTGAGAGTTTTTATCATGAATGGATGTTGAATTTTGTCGAATGCTTTTTCAGCAACTATGGAGATGATCATGTGATTTTTGTCCTTTTTACTGAAAGGGTGGTGGATGTTGATGGATTTTCAAATGTTGTACCATCCTTGCATCCCTGGGATTAAATTTCAGTTGATTATGATGTATGATCCTCTTGATGTATTTTTTAATTCGATTTACTAATATTTTGTTGAGTATTTTTGCATCTATGTTTATCAGGGATATTGGTCTATAGTTTTCTTTTTTTGTGTTGTCTTTGCCTGGTTTTGGTATTAGAGTGATGTTGGCTTCATACAGTGAGTTTGGAAGGATTCCCTCCTCTTCTATTTTTGGAAAACTTTAAGGAAAATGGCTATTATGTCTACTCTAAGTGTCTGATAAAATTCAGCAGTGAATCCATCTGGTATGGGACTTTTGTTCTTGGGTAGTTTTTTGATTACTGATTCAATTTCATTGCTGGTAATTGTTCTGTCCAGAGTTTCTGTCTCTTCCTGGGTCAGTCTTGGAATGTTGTATTTTTCTAGAAAGTTGTCCATTTCTTCTAGGTTATCTAATTGTTAGCATATAATTTTTTACAGTATTCTTTAATAATTCTTTGTATTTCAGTGGTGTTCATTGTGATTTTTCCTTTCTCATTTCTGATTCTGTTTATGTGTGTAGACTATCTTTCTTGACAAGTCTGGCTAGGGGTTTATTTATTTTGTTTATTTTCTCAAAGATCCAACTCTTGGTTTCATTGATTTTTTTCTATTGTTTTGTTCTACTCAATATTAATTTATTTCTTCTCTGTTCTTTATTATGTCTCTCCTTCTACTGACTTTGGGCCTCATTTGTTCTTCTTTTTCCAGTTTCAGTAATGTGAATTTAGACTATTCATTTGGGATTGTTCTTCCTTCTTTAAATAGGCCTGAATTGCTATATACTTTCCTCTTAGAACTGCCCTTACTGTGTTCCACAGAAGTTGGGGTGTTGTGCTCTTGTTTGCATTTGTCTCCATACATTGCTTGATCTCTGTTTTAATTTGGTCATTGATCCATTGATTATTTAGGAGCATGTTGCTAAGCCTCCATGTTTTTGTGAGACTTTTTGTTTTTTTTGTACAATTTTTTTCTAGTTTCATAACTTTCTGATCTGAGAAGTTGATTGGTACAATCTCAATCTTTTTGAATTTGCTGAGACTCTTTCTGTGACCTAGTAGTATGTGATCTATTCTGGAAAATATCCTGTGTGCACTTGAAAAGAATGTGTATCCTGCTGCTTTTGGGTGGAGTGTTCTGTATATGTCCATTATGTCCATTTGTTCTAATATGTTGTTCAGTGCCGCTGTGTCCTTACTTGTTTTCTGTCTGGTTGATCTGTCCTTTGAAAGTGAGTGGTGTGTTGAAGCCTCCTAAAATGGTTGCATTGCATTCTATTTCCCCCATTAATTCTGTTGGTACTTATTTCAGATATGTCACTGCTCCTGTGTGTTGGGTGCATAGATATTTATAATGGTTATATTCTCTTGTTGGACTGACCCCTTTATCATTATGTAATATCCTTCTTTATCTCTTGTTCTTTCTTTGTTTTGAAGTCTATTTTGTCTGATAAAAGTAATGCAACTCCTCCTTTTTTCTCCCTATTGTTTCCATGAAATATCTTTTTCCATCCCTTTACTTTTACTCTGTGTATGTCTTTGCGTTTGAAGTGAGTCTCTTGTAGGCAGCATATAGATGTGTATTGCTTTTCTATCCACTCTGTAACTCTGTCTCTTGATTCATACATTCCTTCTATATACATTTAGGGTGATTATTGATAGATACGTACTTACTGCCATTGCAGGCTTTGGATTCATGGTTACCAAATTTCAAGGAAAGCTTCTCCACTGTTTAGCAGTCTACCTTAACTCACTTATTATGCTCTTATAAACACAATCTGAAGATTCCTTTTTCTCTCCCTTCTTTTTCTTTCTACTCTACTCTTTAAATATTAAGTGTCATATTCTGTACTCTTTGGGTATCCTTTGACTGACTTTGTGGTAGCTGATTTAATTTTGCATTTGGTTAGTATTTATTTGGTCTACTTCCTTTGCTGTAGTTTTATTTTCTCTGGTGACAGCTATTTAATCTTAGGCATACTTCCATCTAGAAAATTCCCTTTAAAATACACTGTAGAGGTGGTTTGTGGGAGGTAAATTCCCTTAATTTTGCTCAGCTGGGAATTGCTTAACCCCTCCTTCAAATTTAAATGATAATCTTGCTGGGTAGATTATTCTTGGTCCGAGGCCCTTCTGTTTTATTGCATTGAATATATCATGCCATTCCCTTCTGGCCTGTAAGGTTTCTGCTGAGAAATCTGATGATAACCCAACGGGTTTTCCTTTGTAGGTGATCTTTTTTCTCTCTCTGGCTGCTTTTAATACTCTGTCCTTGTGCTTGATCTTTGCTATTTTAATTATTATATGTCTTGGTGTTATCTCCTTAAGTCCCTTAGGTTGGGAGATCTGTGGACTTCTATGGCCTGAGAGACTATTTTCTTCTCCTGACTGGAGAAGTTTTCAGCAATTATTTTTTCAAGGTACTTTCTATCCCTTTTTCTCTCTTCTTCTTCTTCTGATACCCCTATAATATGAATATTGTTCCATTTGGATTGGTCACACAGTTCTCTTAATAGTCTTTCTTTCCTAGAGATCCTTTTTTTCTCTCTCTGCCTCAGCTTCTCTGTATTCCTGTTCTTTGATTTCTATTCCATTTACTATCTCCTGTACCTCATCTAATCTTGGAAATCCCTCTATTGTTTGTCTCATTTCAGTTTCTGTATTTTTTAATGTGTCTATCTCCCTCCTGAATTTATCCCTTAGCTCTTGAATATTTTTCTGTAGCTCCATTAGCACGCTTATTCCTTTTATTTTGAATTCTTTTTCAGGAAGATTGGTGATTTCAGTCTCATCAAGCACTCTTTCTGGTGTTTGAGGGATTTTGGGTAGAGCAATGTTCTTCTGCCTTTTCATAGTCCTGGAGCAATGGGGGTCATTGAAGGCAAGTGGCACTGGTATCAGCTGGGAGGACAAAGTCCCTTCCTGCTTCCCATCACAGTGTCTGTCTCCACTGTCTGTGCCAGTTAACCATGCACAGGGAATGGCCTCTGGATTAATCCCTTAAACTGCTGTGGGTGGCGTGGCCCTCGGGATGGCCTAGGTTGATGGTGGGGGTTGTAGGTAAATGGCGCTGGTTCTGCCATGAGGACAAAGCCTTTTTGTTCTTCCCAGTCGCAGTCCCTTCTTCCTGCACTGTGTGGGCCAGTTAGCTGCGTGCAGTGAGTGGTTTCTGGGTTATTCCCCTAAACTGCCATGGTTGGGGTGGCCCTCAGGATAGCCTAGGGCTATGGTGAGGGTCGCTGATAAGTGGCACATGTGTCTGCAAGGAGGGCAGAGCCCTTTCATGCTTTTCAGTCACTGTGCCTGTCTCCACTGTTTGTGCCAGTTAGCCTCACAGAGGGATAAGCCTCTGCATAAAGCTGTGTATTTGCTGTAGGTGGGCTTGTTCTTGGCTGGTCTGTAGCAATAGTGGGGACAGTGGGTTTGCATGCAGGTGCTGCTGTGGAGGAAAAAGTGGCAGGCTGCTTATTGCAGTGAGGAACTTGGGGCTGCGTTGCCAAACAGGAATAGGGTGCCTAAAGCTCCTGAAAGTTCCCAAGCTGCTGGGCTGAGTGTGCCAGGACGATTTTATCCACTTGTTCCTTCTCCTAAACCCTTGCCACTTTAGCAGCCTTCTGACTGTTGAGGAGTCTTTTAAAGTGCCTGCTTGTCTTTTGTCCCAGGCAGTGGGTTTTGGAAACCTGTTTGCAGTTTTAGTCTCTGACTTTGATTTTCACCCCTTCTAATCTCCAGAGCACCATGCAATGTGGGTCTGTGCTCCTGTGGTAGATTTCTAGGGCTAGGTATGTAGCAGTTCTCTGCTTCCACTCCCTCCCTGCTCTGATTTTCTTCCTCCTGCTTGTGAGCTGGGGTGTGGGGAGTGCTTGGGCTGTTGACTTTACCATTTTCCATGAGATGTTCACTTCTCCCAGATGTAGACTGGCTGCTATACTCTTACTTATGTTCACTCTTTTAGGAATAGTTGTATTTGTTGTATTTTCAAAATATGTGTGGTTTTGTGAAGAGATTTCTGCCATACTTCTCACTCTACAATCTTTTCTCCTTCTCCTGAAAAATGGTTCCTTTATAATGCAGCACACAATAGCTAGAGAGATCTAGATTTCTGAGTTCTCAGGTAGGTCTTACTGAACACTTGATGCTGAAAGGTTCTTTGAGTAAAGGTTTCAGCTATTTCTCTGGAATTCCAAAAGGGATGACACATAAATTAGAATTTTTTATAGCTTTAATTTACATTTTTCCTATTTTTCACCCTGTTCTCACTTTATAATTGGGCTGTCTCTTTTATAATACTCTTATCTTTTCTAATTTAAGGATGTTCCATTGTGGGGACAAATGCTCTTAAGAGGAAAATCTTGTTAGTGAAATCCCTTTGTAAGTATTTTTATGCTGACAGTTACCCCAAGGTAGTATTTCTGGGTGATGTATTTCCCAATACACTTCTTTCTCTCTCCAGCTAATATCCCCCCTTTCCATTGCCTCTTCTATACTTCCTGAATCCTCACCAGCAATACACACATGCAAACATCATGTTTTTTGCTCTTTTCCTTTTGATCTTTTGGGCTTTTGTAATTGAGCTACAGTCACAGGAAGGATCTTTCTTTTTATTAGTGAGCTGATATTAAGGCTTTTGTTGGGAGGTGAAATGTCAAAATTACTGGCTAAAATGAAATTTGGTACCTCTAGAAAATTTCATGATATGGGTGCCCTTGTGTCTCCTATATCCTAGTTATAACTAGAACATTCCTAAATATTTTTAAGTTGATGAATGTAGTGGCATGAAGAACGTGTTGGAAAAATATTACCACAATGCATATTACATACAATGAGAAATTTCTTCACCTTGTAGCTCTGTGATAATGGAGAAAAAGAAACCTAACAGCTGATAGAATTAGAATGTAAAGCAGTAGGTTTTCTCATGTGAGCTTTATTTGCAGCTAATTAACATCAAGTCTTCAGTGGGCATGAATCTTTTTTTAAATACAGCTAGTTTTATAATTTAATATTCATAATAAATATGCTGCAGTACAGAAGCAGACTCTCTAGAGAGCATCAGAGAAATTAAACCACCAATCTAAGTGCGCCAGGTTTGCTGTATAGCCTGTACCCTTCAGCTTCCAGGGTCCAGTAAGCATGGAGGCTGACACACTAAACCACAAGTAATAACACGGTCACTCCTGTGGAGCAAATAGGTCAGCACTGCTGGCTGGATCTTCCGAGAGGCACATAGCCCTCATTCCAGCCACATAACCTCCCACAGTCTCAAATCTTGCCTCGGGTCCTAACACCTGTCCTCAGTCCCTAGGTTTTTTCAATAACATTAACCTTTCTTCCTGCTTATTTTTTCACATATGAAGAGCTGCAGAGCTCCAAGTTTCCTTCTGTTTCTCAGCCCCTTTCTGAGGCACCTCTGAGTCTTTTTAGGGCATTGAATGGCCACTCTGGCAGTAAAGCAGATAGTTTTAATTAGGTTTAATTATCTTTTAAATAAATTCTGGAGGATTGGGGAAAGCAATAGCTAAAGAAGCACAAGCTTTCTTTAGAACAGATTCTATTGGGTTGAGTGTGACTTCTCACATAAGAAAGGGGACTTTTTGCCTCCCTCCCTCCCTCCCTCCCTCATGCAGTGTAGAAGACTGTCTTCTTTGGGAAAGGACTCCACCATTACCTACCCACCACCCCCAATACATGCACAGTGACGCTTGTTTTCTCTTTTAGGTTAAACTAGAATAAGGCTACCTTGAGGGAAACTGTATTTGAAACAGACAGGCTCTGTATTTTGTAATCAGTTAGAATTTAAATGTCTGATTTATTTATGCTTACTTGGTTTGGCTTCAGCACAACCTGAAATCTCTCAGACTGTGCCATTTTTTCTGCTTATGAAGAGGAGTGGGAGAGACATTTACAGCTAAATGAAGAGAAGCAAAGCAAGGATATAAAAGGAGTATTCAGTTGATGGAAATGCTAATTTACACAATAGGTATGGGAAAAATTTTCTTTTCCTCCACAGATTACTTGTAAGGATGGTCAGATAACCCTCCTATCTTAAACTTGGATCTATGTTTACCAAATATGAAAAAGATTGAATAAGTAGAATTATTCTGAGCAATAAGATTCTCCATTTAAGTAGTGTTATCAATGAAATTACAATTTCTTTAGTCATAAAACAAATAGGGTTATTTGGAGCAGACATCTCATCCTTATGGTCTTACTACTATTTCTTGCATTCTAGCTGTGATAGTGACCCTGATCAGGTAGGCCAAAGGGTCAAGTTGCATTCTAGGGACTAAAAATGTAAGTTGCAAATATATACTTTATCGAAGTACTTCTTATTTGGTATGCAGGAGGAGATAGAAGGTGAATTGCCCAGCAATGTTCACTGAATAGACCATGACTTTCTGAACTTGAATATATCTCCTGTCACCTCAACTCTGCTAGTACCAATATTCTGTGTTTGAAAGAAATTAGGTCTACAGGGAAATCAAGCTTCTAGACCTCACAGAAATGAAATATTCAATACTTGGCTTTTTCCCATATTCCCTATACATTTCTCTGGGAACATGTGTGTTGAGTTTTAAAATTGCTGAAGATGTTTGGATTATTATTATTGCTATTGGAGTTATTGCTATTGTTAGTATTGCTATTGTTATTGCTAAATTATTATTTGGAGCCATGAAAGCACTAGGATAAGCTAGAAATAATTTGGAGAAGAAATAGCAATATTAGTAATTGTTGGGTTTGGCAGTCAATAAATAGTACCCTCTTCCTGTGTGTTTAAGACTTATTTGAGAAAAATATGTAACAGTCCAATACAAATAAATAGCAAAATGTGAGCTTTCTTGATGCTATAATTGAATTAGAAAAGATGGATTGGAGATATGACCATAATAGTTTTTCTTCATACAATTCTCTCAGAATTACATAACTCACCACATCACAGTCAAAACCACGGGCCTTCCTATCCTTACCCAATCTTATTCCTCAAGGTTGGGATTCTAAGAAAAGATAACCCTAAACAAGAGGCTGAAACCAGAGCCATGGGTTTGCAGATACTTTTCCAATTTTATCAATTAGACAAGCAGTGTTTTTCCCTTTGGGAGGAGTAAGTGAACTGGATGGACAGTGCATGAGAACTACTTCCCCAGTATTTCCAAGAATAGAAAATATCTTTTCCATTGACCTGGTTCAGCATGCCAGAAAAAATGATGAAAATGGTCCTTTTAACAATAACCCTCTATGAAGTTATATGAATTTTATGGAGGAACTAGAAGTATCTGAGTAAGTGATGTTTTAAGACTGTGAGGCTGATTTATGAGCCCTCAGCCAAAGTAAAGAATCTTTTGTACTGACCACCACAATAAAGGTACTTACGAGAAACAAACAGAAAAGGGAGCTCTAGACCAGTACACAATCTTATTCTTTTTACTTTTCATTGAGCTTCATAACCTACAAGGCAACCTGAACTTTCTACTTTCTTGTATCTCTTGGGCCTGAAGCCAGTCCTAAGAAGTATTTTTTATTTCTTTGCTGCTTGTGTTAGGGGGGTTGAGTTTGCTCTCCTTGGTTCTTGTCCCCGCCACAACAAGGAATTGAAGGACAAAGACGCAGTGGTAAAGCAGAATGAAAGTTTTTTTGAATACACTCCACAGGAGGAGTGGGCCAGAGTGAACACAGATAAAGGAAGGTTTACTTGAATAAAGCAGAGGAAGGAAAAATAGAGAGAGGGAAGGGAAACTCTTTGAACTGTCGCTCAGCATCGGACAATTCCCTTGCCAACTCCTAAAGCCAATGTCACCTAGCATCCAGTGTCTGCTTGAATCTGCATGGCATGGGAACTAAGTCCCTACCACCCCAGGATTTGGGGGAGCTACAGAGCACTGGATGGAGTGAGATTACATTCTGAGAACTTTCTAAAGTCAAAGAAAAGAGATTTTCAGCCAGGCCAATAAGGAGCATGATCTTATAGATGCAGTTCTGTCTGGATCACCCAGGTGATGGGAACTTGCCAGCCCAAATCAGAGCTCTCAGTAGTGCCTCCCCACTTATCTGGAGTAAGACAGAGAGAGTGACACACTCAAAGAAAGTCGAGTGTGGGCAACCTTGAGAGGAGGCACACTTAAGGGCTTAGGATTCTGTCTTTTAAGCTTTTCAAGATTGGGATAAAGGTAAAGGGTTGGGGTCGCAGCTTGTTGGGTGGTCTCATGATGCCTGTCTCTGGTGAAAGACAAAATGTTATTGTCAGCCAGTTCTCTCGGTAATTCTGTAGAATAAACTTTTTGTTCCTGTTCAAGACAGTGGTTACTCCCAAGCACTGGTGACACATCAGTTAAGACTGCTTGCCTTACCTTAAGATAAGTCATTGGCTGATTACCAAAGAATATCTTAGGAAGCCTACCTCCCAACTCCCTGATATTTAAAATGGAACCTTAGTCTAAGGATGGAGTCTCTCCTGTTCTCACTATACTATTCATATCTCAACATTTTCCATCATAGGCAGGAAAAGTTAATCATGATGCTTGTCCCATGGCTCTGCCCTACCTCATCTGCATTAGCTCTTACAAGTCTCACGGTCAGCCCAGATTCAGAGCATGTGGAATGAACCCACAGTGCAGAAGGGCGTTAAGGCATCAACTCTGTCCTTTCTGGTTCTCTGGTTTTATCTGATGAACTCCCTGAGTACTTGGTGGGCCCCACCCTCTTTTCATCCCACTTATATCTGTCTTTGTGCCTAACACTTCTACTCATACTCCATCCTGGAACTTTACTTTGCCGAGCTAAAGACATTCTCCAAGCAAAAGATACTCCTTTGCCACTAATCTTCTCAAACTCTTATCTAGTTTTCAAAGCCTCAGAAGCCAGATGCCCTCAGATTCTCTAGATTTTCTAGTTTATAATCCATGCCCTAACAAATACAAAACACCCAACTTCAAATTCTGTGATGTCTCCATATATGGAGCATGTGACTCCCCACCCACAAATGCACACCTGATGCTGTCACAGCTGAGGGCTCTGCTCCATGCGGAACATCACTGACTGACCATGTTGTTGCCAGTATGGCTAGCTGATCATAAAATTATTTCCTTTTCTTTCTTGGACTCAGATCACTTTTCCCAGGTTTTTTTGCACTTAGATATGGCTATGTGGCTAAAGTCTAGAGCTAATGAAATGTACATGGAAGTGAGATGCTTTACTTCCATTCCAACGACAATAAAACTACTTACGTGTGATCTTCAGATGAACTAGAATGAAGGCGACACCCAGGAAAGCCTTGGAAGAAGCATAGTCAGGATGGATGAAACCCCACCCATCTGAGTCCTTCAGTGACTTCACAGAGCAGAGAGTCCTGTTCTCATCTCATGAAGCAGGAATACTCAATTTAAGACTAAAATGTCAATAAATAAACCTCAATTGTGTCAAGCCATTGAAAATTTGAAGTGTATCTGTTATAGCAGATGACATTAATTTAATATTCATGAGTATGAGCATTAGTTCCATTTCTTAATGAGTCCCAAATCTCTTTCAGCCCTAAAAGAAGACAACTGCCTCCCATCAGAGTTGGCACATAATATAAAACTACTTGTCATTCTGCTATAGGGACATTATTGCATCCTCCTTCTCCCAGACTGGATAATGTTCTGACCTTCTCTCCCCATTAATTTTTTCCAGATTTTAATAAGTTTCTCTTTTGAAGTTGTTCAATTTGCTGCAATATATATTTAAGAACAAAATCTCTGAGCAAGTTACTCACTCTGTTGATTAAGAATATGAGTAGATTTTTCCTCCCTCTATATCTGTCTTTCTTCAGTGTGACTATTTGATGCTTTCTTGGTCTCCTATCTATGACAAGAGAACTGAGTTTGGTCAGGTTGCAAGGCAAATAATATTTATCAGATAACTGTTATATGCTGTCTTTTACTTAGTAACATAGCATATTTAGAAGTCTAAGAAAGGATCTTTGACTTAAAAAAATTCAGTTATGAAATGTACGTCAGTAGATGAATGGATAAAGAAGATGTGGTACATATACACAATGGAATATTACTCAGCTATAAGAAAAAAACAGATCCTACCATTTGCAACAACATGGATGGAGCTAGAGGGTATTATGCTCAGTGACATAAGCCAGGCGGAGAAAGACAAGTGCAAAATGATTTCACTCATATGTGGAGTATAAGAACAAAAGAAAACTGAAGGAACAAAACAGCAGCAGAAGCACAGAACCCAAGAATGGACTAACAGTTACCAAAGGGAAAGGGACTGGGGAGAACAGGTGGGAAGGGAGGGATAAGGGCAGGGAAAAAGAAAGGGGGCATTACGATTAGCATGTATAGTGTTGGGGGGGGGCACGGAGAGGGCTGTGCAACACAGAGAAGACAAGTAGTGATTTTACAGCATCTTACTATGTTGATGGACAGTAACTGTGAACGGGTATGTGGGGGGGACTTGGTGAATAGGAGAGCCTAGTAAACATAATGTCCTTCAAGTAATTGTAGATTAATGATACCAAAATAAAATTTAAAAAAAAATTCAGTTATGATATAAAATGTCCACATAGTACTATCAAGAACTATATAAAATCAAATAGAGATGATTTTGATTGCTTACATGCCAGATCCAATGCTAAACTTCTCCATATTTTACCTTTTTAATCCTCACACCCCCCAAAAAAAGAAAAAGGTAGAAAAAGAGGAGCCAAACCTCAGAGAAGTCCAACATTTGTACACTCACAGAGATAGTGAGTTGTAGAGCCCAGATATCAGCTCAGGTGTCTGACTGCAGAGAACATAGTTTTAACCAGTGTTCTATACTGCATTGCATACAGTATATACCTGTTCATTTAAATAAACATATTTTGCAGTTACAGAGCTAAGCTCTTAATAGCTATTATCTCATTTATTTATCACAGCAACCCCATGGGGTAGACACCATTATTGTCATTTTACAAAGGAAACAAGTCACAGACAGATCTTTTCTGCAAGGACACACAGCTGGTAGGTTAGCTCATTTGAAAACAGGCTAGCCAAATTATTTTATGAGGTTAAATGCTTGAGGAATTTACATAAAATTGAATTAATAAATAAGGGAGTTTGCATAGAGGTGTGTCTTGAACTAGTTCTTGAAAGTTGTAGGTATAAAGGAAGAAGGAGTGTGTTCTGAAACTGGGACACTCTGAGCACAGTGGGATGATCACGCAGGCATACATGGAGGAAAGATTTGGGTTGAATAACAGAAGAAGACCAATTTGGGACCAAATTATGAGTATCTGAAAATGAAGAAAGGGGTTCTGACTGATTACAATGGAAAAAAGGGAACCTCTGACAGCTTTTTCATTAGAAGAAATAGCAGCTATATATATTGACATTTATAAATAACTAACTTCTTGTTCTCTTTTAAGAACTTCCATGGCATACCATGACTTTGAGGGAACATACCACTCTTCTCATTCAGTTCCAAGAGTACGACTTAGACAATGCTTTTGAATATCAATAACCTGAAGAAATTTTGCAATGACATCATATTGAATGGACCTTGGAAAAATTAGCAAAATTATAAAAGAAGGAATGGGTTTTTTTTTTCATGATTTTCTACCCATTTTTAGCATCTTCTCTTTGTTTTCCTTAAGCTGAAACAAGGAAGAGACAACAGTTTTTTTTTGTTTTTTTTTAATGGCTTGCTATCTTTGAGAGTGCACATATATAGCAGAACTACACTTTATAGTCCAGAATATTCCCTTTCCCTCCATTTAAAAATTTACCTGACGTGTACCCTTTTTTCTTAGGGATCTCTTAAGTCATATTACCCAAACTAGCTAACCTAAAGAATTTAGGTGCTAGTTTATAAGAATGTAATCTGTTTCTCTCAACTAATTTGTAAGGGTGAAGAGATTTGGTAGATATAAACAAGCTGAAGATATGGACCCTTCAAATCTTACCTCACAGGTAGCAAAAAACTGGATCTATAAATGTGTTCATCCCTGAACATGGCCACTGGTTCTAATAATTGGAGAAGTAAAGAGTATGTTGGGTTCTAATACTGAATCACTGAACTTTTTAGAGTTACTGCATTCTAGAGGCATGGATTCATGGTCACTGAGCAGAGGAGCTGGGAAAGGAAGGCTCTGAGAGTGATATCGCCTGTATTTCCCATGCTTGACAGAAAGAACTGAGATGAATATTGCAAAATGAATATGCTGGCCATGTGTGTGATATGCTACCAACAGTTCAAACATGATTCAAATACATGACACGCCTGTCATCCTACCCTTGTAAATCCCTCGGCTCCCAGTGTGATGAGTTGTAAATAGTAATGTTTCCAAGTCAGTAGTATTCACTGCTATTTTATGGTCAGAAACCTTGAAATAAACAAGCAACACAAAAAAACACAAGTGTTTATTTTTCAATATGAGGTTGAACCAATCTCACACAAAGATCTAAATGATAACGCATCCCGTACACTATCCTTCACCAAAAGAAAGACCAAGGTAATTGAATTTCTGTAGTTATATTATGTTTTAAACATTTTTTTTCATTTTGTTGAAAATTAACTTAAAGCAAGGTGAATAGTTTTTGTTTTCATGACTGCAAGTTTTTCCCATTAGTTGAAAGTTGATGGCATTTAGGAAGCCTTAGTATTTAATCAAGAAAAGCAAGAAATGAATAATCTAGAATAATTTCACTGCTGAAGAATTTTAATTACCAGGCAGTATTGAGACTGAAGCAATGATATTAAGTGCAATGGTCACTATATAACTATGTTGCTCTCTGCATTTTTTTGGGGGGTGGGGATCGATGGAATTTTTTTTTTTTGGTATCATTAATCTACAATTACATGAGGAACATTATGTTTACTAGACTCCCCCCATCACCAAGCCTGCCCCCCCTAGAAATTCTCCTGCATTTTTATAGACAAAGACATTCTCTTTGTCTATACTCTTTACTGAATTACCATAAGTGGTTCTTTTTAGGCCAGTGATTAAATGGTCATTGAAAAGTTTGCCTTAGATTTACGAGAAAAATAAAATAGTCATAAAATATCAATGGGCAAAGGATTACTGTTCTAATTTTATCCATGAAAAAAGTGTCATAGCTAAATTAGTAAGAATGCAGAAAATTGCTTTTTTTCTATCAATGTTAATAAACTTAATTTTTTTAGACCAGCTTTAGGCTCATAGCCAAATTAAATGGAAAGTGCAGGGAATTCCCGTATACTGTTGCCTCCACACATGTATGGTCTTCCTCCCACCACCAACATCCCTCACCAGAATGGTGCATTTATTATAATCAATGAACTTGTAATGACATAATATTGCCCAAAGTCCATAGTTCACATTAAGGTTCACTCTTAGTGTTGTACAGTCTATGGGTTTTGATAAATGTATGGTGATATGAACCCGCCATTGTAGTTTCATAAAGAATGGTTTCCCTGCCCTAAAAATCCTGTCTTCTGCCTATTAACCCCTCACTCCTTTCTAACCCCTGGAAACTATTAATCTTTTACTGTCTTCATAATTGTGCCTTTTCCAAAAAGTCACCGAGTTGGAATCATACAGTGTGTTATCTTTTCAGATTGGCTTCTTTCACTTAGTGATATGGGTTTGTTTCCTTCATGTCTTTTCATGGCTTGATAGTGAGGCTGGGGTTCTTGTTTGCAGAGTCGAAGAATGAACTTCGTGAACAGACAAGGCAGGAGATTCACAGAGAGTTTTTATTCAGTTAGAGAGAGAGAGAGAGAGAGAGAGAGAGAGAGAGAGAGAGAGAGAGAGAGAGCTTTATCCAGGATAAGAGGTACTATGGAGCTCCCTGCAGGTGCAGGAAGGGGCAAGGTTGCTGTGTGGGGTCTCCGTGTTGGGGGTTTTATGCTTTCTGCAGGGGGAGTTTGTTATACATTCAGTCAGAATGCTAGTTATATTTTAACCTATGTCTGTGAAGGTTTCCCAGGTACCCTATTGTAAGCTAATGGGCCTACAGGACTTTGAGCAATAAGCTGTTCTATACCACTGGGTCCCAATGGGGAATAAATTGTTACATTGTTTTAATCTCAAGCACCCTGTTTTGTAAGACTTTGTCCTTTTCCAGAGCCCACAGTGTTCTTTAACTGGGCAGGAGTTATTACTCCCTGCTGCCTTCCTATCTCAATAGCTCATTCCTTTTTAGTGCTGAATAAGATATTCTCTGTTGTCTGGGTGCCCCACAGCTTGTTTGTTGTACATTCCCCTATTGAACATCTTGTTTGCTTCCAACTTTGGGCAATTGTGAAAAAAGCTGTTTTAAACAACCATGTACAGGTTTTTGGGTGAGCATGTTTTTAGTTTGTTTGGGTAAATGTGAAAGAGTATGACTGCTGGATTGTATAGTGAAAGTATTATTCATTTACTAAAAAACTGTCAAACTCTTCCAAATTGGCTGTGCCATTTTGCCTTCCTGTAAGCAATGAATGGGAGTTCATATAGGAGGAAACAAGGTAGGCAGAAAAAATGACCTACCTGATAAGCATGTAGGATAAAATACTGAACACATTTGGCTCAGTCCCCACTGGGGTCTTTCTCTGTTTCAAACTTATCCTGTCCGTAGAGTACAGACCTCCTCTATTCTCAGGCCACTGCAAGAGACCTATGGTCAGTTCCCCAGTGTTGTCTGTGACTGAATACTTTAGTATGTCTATTTCAGGGGTGGAGTGACAGCAAGGCAGTTTGTCCATAACCATAAAACTAAATTTTCCATTTGTGTGTCTTATTTTGTCTCAAACTCAGGCAGGCAAATAAAATCAAGAATAAAAATATTGCCTTCCCTAATACCACCAGCAGTATATTTAACTGGAAAAAAATATTATGTAATATGGTAAAAAATGAAATAATATAAAAGGTTATACAATTAAGAGTTAGTGTACTTCTCACTTCTGGTTCTAATCAGCCTTCTCAGAGTCAAAAACTATTTCTAGAGGTTTCTTTTTTAGAAATAGTCTATGTATATAATTGTGTGTATATGTTTGTGTGACATTCTATATAAATTGTTTCTTAATCTTCTTTCACTTAAATACATATCCTGGCAGGTGTTTCATTCTTTTTAACGTGGCAGAAATGTATTTCATGTTACAGCTGTACTAATTTATTTGACCAGCATCCTATTAATAGACATACAGGTTGTGCCCATTCTTTTGTTACTGAAACATTGTTTCACTAATACCCTTTTCATGAATGAGTACTTTTGTAGACTATATTCCTAGAGGTGGATATGCTGTATCAAAGGGTATGGGCAATTAAAATTTGATATATAGAATTATTGTCAAATTGCTTTCTAAAGAGATTGCACCTACCAATAGCATTTGAGAATGCCTGTTTCTCTATACCTTTACCAATACTACATAATATCAAATATTTTGATCTTAAAATTTTTGCTTTTTAAACAGATTCTTAAATTGGACTTTCTCAATGTTTCTACAAACACCATCAGGATATAACTTATTTATTTTATTGTTTGGCATGGAACTCAAAGGGACAAGTTAATGTATCAGTTTCCTTTAATTCTTCTGAAAGAAGTTTATTGAAAAAGATGTTGGTGTGTGTATATAAATTTTCTGTTCTTATTGTCATACCCAAACCCCTAATTCAAACATACTTTTAGGTTCCTTTAAAAAGCACGCACTTAGATACAAAACATTATTCTAATTTCTAGTGTGAGCAGCTCCATTTGCAAAGAGCAAAACTAAGTATAACAGGTATGTAATTTCATGGTGTCCTATATAAGTGATCATATTTTGTGAGGAGAAAATGCCAATGAGGCATAGTTAAAGGTCACCTATTTTAATGAACCAGTTTATGACTCATGGTTTTATCTTTACTTTTCTTTTGCTTTTTTTGTGGGTTATACTTTGATTAGCATAGAGATTGCCTAATAATTGTAGTATTTCAAGCTCAAATGATTCCTTATCCAATGTGCTTCCTCACTGAGAACAAAAGAAGGTGAATTCTTACAGACTGGGAGACTGGGGGACGGGGGTGCTGTGAAAAAAAAAAAGGGAGGGAAGAGACAGAGAAAGAGAGATTTCAAAAATGAATTGAGCTTACAGAGAAGAAAATTTAGGTCTCTATTATTTTCTCTGGGGCTGGCATTTGAGGTAGCAAGTTTTTTTAAGGAAAAAGAAATTCATCTTGTATGCTAGAAATAGAATGATGCTATATTTTCGTGTAACTTCATTTTATCTGTTATATTTAATTGGATTCACTTTATCTCTATTCTCAACTTTGTTGTTGAAGAGCATGAATGTCACATAAGCAAATAGTTAATTTAGTTCTTCCTAAATGACGTTAGCAATAATCCTCCAACTCATTCTCCAACCCCCATGTCCAACTTCCCCTAAAGATTTTTGGGTGGCATGAGACCTCTGCTCTGGTCTTTCAAAAATACTATATTGCTGCCTTGAATAGTATTTAAACAACTCAAAATTTGCATTTACTCAGGGTGAACAGCTAGAGTTTCAGAGTGTCCCTGTGGTTTTCTCTAGGGTGGGCACTGGGGGAACTTACTTTAGTTGAGAGCCTTACCAAATGCTAGGATCATTCCAATACCCCTCTGAAGCAAGCATGGTTATTGTAGTTGTATAGGTTAGGAAACTAAATCACTGAGGCCGAGGACATTGGTTAGGATCACATGGCTTGACTCACCAAAGCCAAGTTTTGAGCCCATGTCTAACTTAAAGTTGCATTCTTTTTTCAACAATACTACTTGCCTAAATGTGTTGATGTTTGTGGGCCCTGTGGGATTAATGTACAAAAAAATCTGTAAATCGTTATGTCGGAAAACTGTATATTAGTGCTCAGTGATAATTTGATTTTCCTATGTGTTTTGTGTGACTTTGTTTCCTCTACCACAGTGGAAATATGACATAAACAATTAAATAAATTAAAATTTATCAGGCCTTATCCACATACATCCATAACTCAGCTTAAGAAGTGAAATATTTCCGTGACAGTTGAAGCCCTGTTGTTTTCTGTGTCTGTGCCCCCTGGCCTTTGCATTTCCTCCCACCCTTTCTTTGCAGGGACAACCACTGTCCGGAATCTGGGATTTGTCATTCTCATCTATTTCTCTAATCCCTACAAATATATAGTAGTATTTTGATTTTCAAAATCTCTATATGCAGTCTGTCATGCTTTAAATGGTCATGGACAACTTGCTACTTGTGTTAAACTTTATGTTTTTTAGATTGATTTGTGTATGTTAGTAGCGCTCTAGATTTTTAAATGAAAACATCTGAAATATTCTTCTGAACTATTGCTGGTAAAGAGTAACTTGATTCTATGCACTAGATGCTGAAGCCGAGCACTTTACATATTTATTTATTCATCTTTACAATACTAGGAGATATATATTATTATTATTATTGCTGAACCACAGAGAATTTAAATTATTCACACAAGATAACAGCTAGTCACTAGCAGAGCTGGAATTTCAACACAAGTATTTATAATTCTAATTCTGGACTTTTTTCTATTATACTGCACTTCCTCCCTTCAATGAATTCCAACTTTCATCTCATTCAATTTTCTTCAAGATCAAGGCTGCACACTTCTAGCCAAGGGCCGGGCATAGAGCAAGAAACACTGATGCTCGTGTGCACAGAAGATGCCTCAGTACTGCAGTCCTCAGGTCACCATCTCCTCACTGCCTCTCATTTGCAGAAGTGATTGCCTGTCACTATTGCTGTGCTGTGTAGTGACATTTGACCTCACCTAGGGCCCCTGTTTCCTATCCACTGAAAGAAATAACTACTCCATGAATCCATCCCCCAACTAGAACCTAGGCCAGTTCACTACCGTGCACTATGATTGAAAAGATGCCATAGAAAATATAATAGGCCTTCACAAACCAACCAATGTCCTAATTGTTAAGCAAAATTGCTATGTCTTACAATTACTACTATTACAAACTATCCATTAAGGAGCAGCCTCCGCCTCCCTCTTGACTCTTTCATTAGCACAATACTCCCACATTAGTACCCAATTATAAACAAGCCCTATCCAAATTTACATTACTCTCCAAATTACATACACAGACTGATTACTGTTTCTTAAAAGAGAAAAATCTACGTGAGCACTAAATACTCCTTTCCTTTCAGTGTGTTGTAATTTCACAGACCCTTTTAAATACATGTGGTAACAGCCTTTTAACTCGGTCTGCAGAAACATGCATTATACTTGGAATGTGTTTCTCTTTGAGCAGAATTCAAGAACAGCAGAACCTGAAGAGGTGTATTTTCTATCACTGGAACAACATACAACACCTTTCTATTTCTTTTTTTTATTTTGGTATCATTAATGTACAATTACATGAACAACATTATGGTTACTAGACTCCCCCTATTATCAAGTCTCCACCACAGACCCATTACAGTCACTGTCCATCAGCATAGTAAGATGCTATAGAATCACTGCTTGTCTTCTCTGTGTTATACTGCCTTCCCCATGACCCCCCCAACTACATTATGTATGCAAATCGTAATGCCCCTTTTCCCCCTTATCCCTCCCTTCCCACCCATCTTCCCCAGTCCCTTTCCTTTTGGTAACTGTTAGTCCATTATTGGGTTCTGTGAGTCTGCTGTTGTTTTGTTCCTTCAGTTTTTTCTTTGTTCTTATATTCCACAGATGAGTGGAATCTTGATACTTCTCTTTCTCTGCCTGGCTTATTTCACTGAGCAAAATACCCTCTAGCTTCATCCATGTTGTTGCAAATGGTAGGATTTGTTTTCTTCTTATGGCTGAATAATATTCTGTTGTATATATGTACCACATCTCCTTTATCCATTCATCTACTAATGGACACTTTTAGGTTGCTTCCGTATCTTGGCTATTGTAAATAGTGCTGCAATAAACATAGGGGTGCATATGTCTTTTTCCAACTGGGCTCCTGCCTTTTTAGGGCAAATTCCTGGGAGTGGAATGCTTGGATCAAATGGTATTTCTATTTTGAGTTTTTTGAAGAACCTCCATACTGCTTTCCATAATGGTTGAACTAATTTACATTCCCACCAGCAGTGTAGGAGGTTCCCCTTTCTCTACATCCTCACCAACATTTGTTGTTGTTTGTCTTTTCGATGTTGGCCATCCTAACTGGTGTGAGGTGATACCTCATGTGGTTTTAATTTGCATTTATCTGATGATTAGCATCTTTTTCATGTGTCTGTTGGCCATCTGAATTTCTTCTTTGGAGAAGTGTCTGTTCAGATCCTCTGCCCATTTTTTAATTGGATTATTTTCTTTTTGTTTGTTGAGGTGTGAGCTCTTTATATATCTTGGATGTCAACCCTTTATCGTTTATGTCATTTATGAATATATTCTCCCATACTATAGGTTGCCTTTTTGTTCTTCTGATGTGTCCTTTGCTACAGAAGCTTTTCAGCTTTATATAGTCCTACTTGTTTATTTTTGCTTTTGTTTCCCTTGCCTGGGGAGATATGTTCATGAAGAAGTTGCTCATGTTTATGTCCAAAGGATTTTTGCCTATGTTTTTTTCTAAGAGTTTTATGGTTTCATGACTTATGTTCAGGTCTTTGATCCTTTCAAGTTTACCTTTGTTTATGGGGTTAGACAATGATCCAGTTTCATTCTCTTACATGTAGCCGTCCAGTTTTGCCAACACCAGTTGTTGAAGAGGCTGTCATTTCCCCATTGTATATCCATGGCTTCTTTATCATATATTAATTGACCATATATGTTTAGATTAATGTCTGGACTCTTTATTCTGTTCCACTGGTCTATGGGTCTGTTTTTGTGCCAGTACCAAATTGTCTTGATTACTGTGTCTGTGTAGTAGAGCTTGAAGTTGGGAAGCGAGATCCTGCCTGCTTTATTATTCTTTCTCAGGATTGCTTTGGCTATTTAGGGTCTTCTGCAGTTCCATATGAATTTTAGAACTATTTGTTCCAGTTCATTGAAGAATACTGTTGGTATTTTGATAGGGATTGCATTGAATCTAACACCTTTATGTTTCTGTTTCCTCCCTCTTTTCCTTCCTTCTTGGACTCTCCCTTTACCTTGAGTGTCTCTGTAGTTCTCTCATTTTTCATAGCCTGACCCTTCTCTGTTTCTGATTCTCTTTTTCCCTGTCTCCTTAGTATTTTTTTTCTATATGCACTGTTTTGTCATTTCAGACAGTTTGATTCTCAGTATGTTAGTATCTCTTCTGTCTTATGGTGTTACATTCCTCATGGCTTCTTAGGATCTCCTGTAGGATAATCTTGAAAACATGGCTTTGTTAACTGGTCAATCTGGCCTCAAATCGACCCTCAATAGAAGTCAAAGTTCTTTTGTCCCTTTGGTGCTCCCGACCATCTTTTACTTTCTCAGAACACTGGATCTTCTCAGATCATATGTAACATTACCCTGCTTGAATTATTTGGAGCAGCCAGATATTTATTTTTCTGTTGGGTTTCTTTACAGGTGAAGAATTCTGATGATTGGAAATAGCAAACACAGAAACAATTTAATCAGTTCTTTCTGGAGAGAGGATTAATATTTTAATTTGATGGACTCTGTTCTTTTCTCTTGAAGCCCATCTGCTCCTTTATCTACTAATGATTGTTTATTTACCATTCCAGGAAAGGGCCTGAACTTTGAGCTGAGGCACCAGTAGTTTTAGTCCTAAACTACCCTGACCCCTTTCAATGGCTTTTTTGACCTCTTGTATGCCACCACATGCTCAAAACAGGGTTTCTCTAACATGTAGTAATTCCCAATTTTGCATCTGAAGTTATCTATTTGGTATGTTTTTCAATTTTAATTCAACACTTTTATTTATTTTTTTCGTTTCAAATTAGAAGGTGGCCATCTTTATGCATTAAAATGAGGCTAATTTTCTAAAAGTATAAATAACATCATTGTGATTTACTTTAAAATACTTCCTTTGCCTGGAAAGCTCTTTTCCCAGATCTCAGAAAGGCTCACCACCCTTTTCTGATTCCTCCCTAGCATATAAGATCGAAAAATACTTGTTGAATTGATCAATCAAAATTGTCAGTGCATTTAATTTCTGTATAACATACTTTCTATTCCTTTTGACATCAATGATGTCATCTGATGTATGTTCCCATTGAAAAAACTGTTCCAAAGTTTCTGCTGGGGACAAGAGGAAAGGCTATTGAGATTGTCTGCAGCATTCTATCTGTCACTCCCTGGCTCCATTAGATCCTGCACTTCCTCAGCTGCTTTTTATTCTGGGAGTCTCCAGTCTCATGCATGGTATTGTGGGTGAGGCACAGTTTTTCCTGTACTTGTCTAGGTTCTTTGGGCTGGCCTATTAATTAAAATTACTTAAGACAGATTAACAGGAGGAAGACAAATTTAATTTTGTACATACAAGAGCCTTACATGGATACAAAGATAGGCAATTGGGCTTAAATGCCATCCTGAGCTGAAGAGAAAGGGATGGGGGTCTGGGGCTTCAAAGGAAGGAAAACAATTCATAGGACAATTAAAGAGCAAATGTTTGGTAAACGCGTTTGTCATGCCAGTCACGCAAAGACAGGGGACACAGAGAGGGATTTAAACAAATAGGCCCTGCGGAGCTTCCCCCAGTTGACCATAGCAGCCCATACTCTTTGTGGTTATTTCTGGTGATAGTTCCCTTCCTGGACCAGTCCTTTTATTCACATTTTTCTAGGCAGTTAAGGTGGAAGTAAAAAGCTCTTCCTAAGTCTTTTGGACCTTGATTATCTTCAGTTCAGAATAATCTATATGCCAAATAATCTATATGCACATTCTGGGGAGATTTGTTCTGAACTCCTTCAGTCTGAAGGTTTGATAAAGAGAAGCAAAAGAAGCAAAGCTTGTCATAAAACATTACTAGCACCTGATCCATCATGGCTAGATCAGGAAGACACAATGAGGCTTTGATAATGCAGGGATATCAAGGATTCTATGTATTTTTCACAGTTATGTAGTTCTGCACTAACCACCAACAAGTAGAAAGCAGGTATTCATGGGCAGACAGGGTTATCTATCATAATATCATCTTATCTTCCTTTATATTGTCCTGTTTAAGGTTACTGATCAAACTTTATTCAACTTACACCTTTTTAAGTCAAGAAAAAATTATCAGACATTTTATATATGCAAAATATATTTTCAGCTATTCACAGTACGCTTTGTCCACCAACATAGTTGGAGGGTGGAATTAACACAAAACATTTTTCATCCTTTTAGGCATGTTATAGCTAGTTTCTCCTGCTTATGCCAAGCCTGACAACTGCACTTCCATAAGTTCTTGCCTCTTCACCCCAGGCTTGGATATGAGAATAAAGCTGATCAAGATGGTAACAAGCTTAGAATAGGATTTTAGGAACATTATCAATGACATAATAAAAACCCTTTGCCCTCATTGCCATGAGATAATTCTTTCGATCAGCCCAAAATAGAATTGGCCTTTTCTTTCCTGTTTCATTGTCAACAGCTATTTTTGCAAGGTTTTCATTACTTCTTAATTGTTCAAACTTCCTATGTTCATTTTTCTTGTTAAGGACCAATTTTACAAATGAGTTCATTATCGCTACCATTTTAGACTCATCATTAATTTCATTCTCCTCATTTATTAGTGGACCTATTTTCTCTCTGGTACTTCTTTTTTCATTTCAGTATTTATAAAATGTCCTGTTTAAGTCCCTTTAACTAGCTTTATTATGCTCTCTTTATGTTATGGTATCTTTCCAGTGTTTAATTAATGAATCTCTCTTTTTTACTCCAAATAGCAATTTTTCCTTCATTGACTTTAATATAAGGTGTTAATATAAATGACATAAATGTAACATAAATGACATTTGTTTACACTTCCTATTTGCACACCTCATTCTTCAAATATATTTTAAATCTGCTCTACTCTACTTAAAATATCAATAGAAGGAGCACTGCCAGAGAGAAAATCGAGACAATTCCATACCTTATAAATACATTATTGTATGCAATAAATTTTTTAATCCATAATTAGAGAAAAGATTCATAATAGTTTTTTTCTGTTAGGCTGCTATGGAGCATTATTTAACAATGTCCTTGGCCAGGAATAGAACAGCAAAGCCAAGGAATGGAATTTCAATTGCTAAACTTATGGGCATTTAAGGAAAGACTGTGCAGGTGGGTGTACATAGCATGCAGCAACATATGGAAGGTCTGGTTCTAAACCATGAACATTCCTGAATAATTTAGCCAGCTCTCTTGTTCTTTGCCTCTGCTAATATCTTTATCTCCATGTTGATTCTCACCTCTCTGTATTTCTTAAAAATAGGAGGAAAAGGGTGGAAAAAGGAGAGGCATGTATGTGCAATGTAGAGCACTTTGGCAGAGTGTAGGCAGCCAAAAATACTGTAATCCTTGTTTCCTACTGCGATACAACAGAGTATTGGATTAAGAAGCAGGAGGCCTGGGGTTTATTGCAGGGTTCCTGTTATTTGACTGCTAGGCAAACAAGTTTCTCATTTGTCACATGTGAGAGCTGAACTGGGCGATAGTTAGGATTCTGTTTCTAAGTAGTCTATATGATTCTTAAAATTTAGAACCTATTAAGTCATTCTCTAGAAGGTTTATTTATGTATTCCAATCATTAGTCTCCTAGTAAGTAATTTAGTCTCCACCTTGAAACTCTAAATGATCCTGACCATGCCATCCACCATCTATGGGCCAGCCCACAAAAGCAAGTCCTGGACACCAGCCTGTGTTTGAGGTTAATACCCTGGGTTCCCATTTGCCTAATCCTCCATTGATTTGCTTTTATGCCAATGTCATTTAGTTGAAATCTTAGTATTGAGGCCCCACCCTTGAGCTGACCTTTAACCCATTCAGAGTTGGTATCACTAGGGCTCTTGGCTCTGGTGGCATATGGCCTCAGTGTGCTCCTCAGATAAACTGTTACATCTTTGCCTTAATCATAACCTGATACATGGGAGCGGACTCTTGGTCATAGCTGTAAATCTAAGCAACACAATCTCTACCAGTCCAAACAAACTAGTCCCTGCCCCTCGCTGAGCTATGTAAAGGTGGGTGGGTTTACCAGATAATTATTTGGTAAGTATTTTGTCATTGGGAAATTTTTTCTCTGAGTCATACCTCTGCCAATTGTAAATCTGCTAACCCACATCATCAAAACTGCTATGAAAATAAAATGAAATAATTTCTGTGAGATTTCTTTATAAAATACTTTTTGCATCTCTATATGCAAGTCTCTAAAATAATAGCTTTCCTTAAGCTGCACCTTATTCTTTTCAATCTTCCTCCCCTTTTTTCTTTAACATGTTCTCCCACTTCTCTGCCACTTTGTGAAGTCATCTCTTTAATTTTTTTTTTTCAGTTTGGTAAATTCCTATTCATTCTTCAAAACCCAGATCAAAGGTTATCTCCTATGTGAGGCCCCTATCTC
The DNA here is from genome assembly GCF_040802235.1 of Manis javanica. Classification (NCBI taxonomy): domain Eukaryota; kingdom Metazoa; phylum Chordata; class Mammalia; order Pholidota; family Manidae; genus Manis; species Manis javanica. Next base: position 72,077,656 of record NC_133163.1, read on the forward strand.
TTTCAGGCAGAGAAAGCCATGTTCTCCTCCTTGTTCTCTGTGCTTTGTTTATACCGTTAGCTATAGTTAGAGCAGGAGCAGCAGTCCTGTAGGTAACAGACTGAGTAATTCTTATACTATCTCATTATACATGCCTTATCTCATTTCATCCTGAAACAACAATATCAAAAGATAAGTGGCTTTATTAAATTCATTGTTTTGGTGGGAACCTGGGGGCAAATACTCGCTGAAGATCTTCCAGTGAGAAGGTGTCTGGACCTAGCCTAGAGTCCAAGTCTCAGTCCTTCCACTTCACCATGTGACCTTCCAAAGCATCCTCGCAGGGAGTTGGTGGAACCCAATTGGACAGCTGGCAATGGCTGCCTTCACCCAGAGCTTTCTTTATTCTCACTAGGCTTTCTTTCACTGTATCTTTTAAAATTCTACTTTTTGCTATTCCATTTTTTAAAGTTCTTGTTTTCTTAGAATGGGTATGACTTTTAAATGATATTCATGTTAAAGTTCTGAGTCTCTCTGGAATTCCTCTAAGTTTATACCATGTTCAGAGTTATTTATTTTTTTACTTTTTATTTTATTTCCAAGGAGGTTTTCCTTCCTTGTAAAAATCCCTTCATTGGTATCTGTACATCTTGATTTGACCACTGTCTGTCTAATTTAGTTCAGCACTGTGTGTGGGCATTTCTCTAATTCCCATCAGAAGAGTTACAGAGTGCTCTGGGATTTGGGCTGAGAGAAAGCAGCTTTCAGGTTAATACTAATCTTCAAAAAGGAGCCCTGTGCACAAAATTCCTGGTTGGTCTGATACTTCTCACATATACTATGGTATTATGAAACAATTCATTCTACCTCTTACTCTCAACTAGGGCCATGAGAAATTTAACCATTGTATTCCCACTGTGTGAAAGCTCTACCAGCATATTAATACTTTTATTCCCATAATTTTAAACACTTAGATTTTGTCTCCATTTAATGGCAAACAGTCTGTGATGTTCAGGGAATCCTGTGTGCCTGCTTAAGTATTGCCCTGTTCCCAAGGACAGGGGTTATATGAGCAGAATGAGCCCATTATTGGACTAATTTCTGAGACTAGTCCACAAAAAAAATCTTGATCAGATAGATAGTGCGACTCAGTAATTTATATGAAATATACTCTAAGGAAAAAAGGGAAAGCCAGGGTAATAAGCTCAGAGACTTTATATAACTTGTAACTTGCAACACATATATTATACTCTTCTTAATTTTGTGTATGTATTAGAATTTATAGTGATCTTAGGTGTTCACAATGATAATTCCATAATTTTCAGTCATCCAAGAAAAATGCATTTCTGATCTCTATGGTATTAGGAAAAGAGGAATCATGTATTTGAGAAAAATTTTCACTAATAAGCATTGAAAAAAGAAGTGTTTCATTATAGAACTAAATTAACCAGAACATCCCACTCTTTAACCACTTCTGTTTATCAAGGCTTTACTATACTTTTAGGTAGAAAGTCTAATCAAGACTATCTGAGAATTCAGCATAATGGAATATCAGTTACCAAAGATTTCAAATATGCTTTTCAGAGCTTTGAGACCATGGCTTTTAGGGAAAGTTCTTTGGTCAAAAGACCAATTGCCTGCAGAATGTCACATAGTTATCTTAAACAATTGTCACTAAATCTCATTTCCTTGTCAGACAGAGATGGCATTATTTCTACAATTTTGTATATGTAGATACATACAAAGGCGCAATAAAATGCAGAAATGTGTTGATAGACTCAAAGCATGGCTTGAAAAAAATGAAGAGACCTTCCCGGAATCAAGATAGCCTTGTTTACTGGATCTAATTGCTCTTTGGACATTTGAGCAATTTCAGCAGAGAGGCTGTTTTGGATCCTCTTGTTTTAAATTCTGTCATCCCTTCCCCAAATGCATTTTTATCCAGCAAGAAATGGCAGAGCCCAAGATTTATAACATCAACATCCCAGAATCAGAAAAATGGTGATTCTGATCGTGGTTTTTGAAAGGGTATTAACATGCTTACAGATGTCTGTCCTTTCTACAGCCACCCTCCACCCCGTCATCCCCAAATATAATATGAATATTTTATAGTGATGTTTAGTAATGAGCATCCAATCCAGCCTTAAAATGACTCCTCTTTTTAATTAGCACATTAGTCACTCAGTAAAAATTGAGTTGGATGAATTATTCAAATAGAATTCAGCAGAGATTCAGGAGCAAATCTGAGACAGCAGAAAGGAGCAAGGTTGCCTCGTCGTTTCTACACTCATAGGAGTTTGGGGGTGGGCCCTGTAAAGCTAAGGAGCAGGACTCGCGAGGACCATTTGTTAATAGAAGAAGCCCTAGAATGAGTCTAAAGCTGCCAGTTTTGGAGGATGACCTTGAAGCTCAGATAAACACCGAGCTAAGGAGGGGAACACGTGTTGGTGAAGTAGAGCTTCTGTATTCTTTTGCTTTTACAGCTTAAATTAAACCCCGAAGAATACTGCTGTGTACATTTGGGGACAGACTCTCACTCGGCATTCACCTAGTGCCTAAAATGCTTTTGAACTGCAAAGAAACATTCATGTTGAAGTTTTGTTGCCTTAGGATAATTCTGTAATTTAGTGCAGAGAAATGGTCCGATTAGCAGTTGGGACCAGCAGGGGGAAGCTAACTGGAGTGAAGAGGTGAGAGAAAGAGTCAGAACTTTATTTCTCACGCACAAAGAACTGCTCAAGGGAAAGAGGAAGTGGGGAAAGTAGAAGGAAGTAGAATTCAGTAAGTCAGTGGCAGTGATAATTGGAAACAAAAATGAGTTTTAAAATACGGCAAGGCCAAAGGCCATACAAACAAGCAAGGAAAAATCCCCTTGGGGATTTAGACTTTCTCATGAAATTGTTCAGAAGCATGGACAATAAACAAAGCATGAATCCTACAAGAAGATCCCTATCATATAGATTTTGGGGAAGACAAGAAATAGAGGGTTGAGAGAACAGCAGCAGTGAAAGTCAACCTGGCTCTCCAGCTAATTTATCTGCAAAAGACATTTGCTCAAACTATTTGTTTTTGGTTGCTATTTTCTTTCCATTTCATGTTGCTTTAGTCAGAGAAAAACACTTGAAGGCAGGAAGCCTGCTGGGTTGTACTTTTTTCATGCTGAGTGAGCTATTTCCCCCGGCTCAGTAGGAACTAGTTTGTCTTTAGTCCATGTGCAACCTTGGAGAGAACTTGACTTCAAGAGACCAGGAGTCTGTTTAGTAGCTATTTTGATAAGGTGGGTGATTTTATGATATCCTTGGCTGGCTACAGAATATTTGGAGTAAATTGGGGTCCAGGAGCCATTATTTCAAGGCCAAAATCCACATCAGACCCCTAGAACTAACCCAGATGCATTTCCCCCCTCAGCATGAATGGTCATCCACTTATTTACATGCCCACCTAAGCTATGGACCCAAATTTAATCAATAGACTTCACTCAAATAATCATCATTTGACTCAAGAATACTCTGCTTCCCAGTGATCACTATTTCTGTAGTTCTTTGATGCCAGAATAGCCTTGAATCAAAGAAATTTGTTTCTACCTACCAGATATCACTGGAGGCTAGCAAAATCCTACAAAGCCCAGGAGTCTCTTTTTCCCACTGGACTGTCACAAGAAGTGAAATTCTGTTCCCGGCTCCAGCCTATGAGGAATACAGGTAGACTAGCTCATTTAGCTGGAATTGTACTTTGTTTATTTGAGCTGTGTTAATAGGGGCCCATGTGTTTGCTGCCACACTTGTGACCCATCAAAATGTTAAGTGGCTCTGAGAGGATATGGGAAATGAGATTGGGTGCTTGTCCTTCTGGACGGACCTTGCACATAATTAAATAATAAAGTGTCTAAAATGGAATTGAAAATTTTTCTCTCATTCTCCAGAGGTAAGCACAATTAAAATTCCTGGTACCTACTATTCATTTCAACTTCTATTTCTTGACCAAAAATTCAGAGAGTTATGGCCTCTCACAAATATGGAGATTCAGGCATCATACCTCTACCTCTTACGATTTCTGTGAAGTATATTTTTATTGTTTCATTATCAAGTCATATCAAATTTATATTTGACCTACAAATACAAATAATTCTCTTGTTTTCTTTGTCCACAGGTTAAATCTAATAGCTTAATGGAATAAAAGCAGTATTTTGAGTCTGTTATTGTATTTCAGTATTTCAGTCTGTTATTCAGTGATAAATGTTATCACTTTAGATCTGCGGAATACTACTGAACTGATAGAGAAGGAAATAGACTTCCATTGTTAAATCTCTGCTCAAATGAGAATGGCTCATGTGTGAAGGTACCAAGGATTCCCTTCTAATTTGCTTCATGTTCTCCTTATTTTGTCCAGACCCTGCTCTGCTGCCATTGCTCACACTTTATCACATCACCCTCTTTCTTGCATTTCTCATTTGCTGCTTTGGAATGCTGCCTTGAGAGGCTCTATAGTTTTTAAGTCTGTGCATGCCCAAAAATGTCTATATTCTGCCTTCACATTGTTTGTGGAGTTCATTTGAGCTAGACTCCTATTACCTTTTAGCTTGTTTATTAGATTCCTGCTAATGTGCTCATTGCTATTCATGTTACCTAGCAAGATTTAAGCTGCCCTGAAGAAATAGGACAGCTGATTGTGTAAATTTTGAGGATGGGAGGAGGAAGACTAACTAGAAAGTGGTTAAAAAACAAAGGATTTCAAATATGCACTAGTACTGTGAAGGGCCAAAGAGTAACTATTTTAAGTTTTGGAGGCCATATAATCTCTGCTGTTACAATGCGAAAGTAGCCCATACATAGATGATACACATAAACGAGTAGCACCGTGTTTCCAATTGAAATTTATTCATGTATGCTGAAATTTGATTTGCATATAGTTTTCATGCGTCACACAAATAATTTTTAAAAAATCATTTAAAAATGTTAAAACCATCTTAACTTGAAAACTTAAAAAAACAGGCAGTAGTCTGATACCTGGTCTAAAATGAAAATAAAAAGCAAATGTTTTCCTTCCACTCCCCATTATAATTGCAAAAAAAATATTTGAAACCCAAATACCTAAATAAGTTTCAATTAATTTTTTGCCTTAATACTTTGAAGACTTTGTTCTATCATTTTCTAGCATCCCCGATTACTAATGAGGAGTTTGATGGTGGTACAACTTTCATTCCTTCATAGGGAATCTACTCTTCACTCTAAATATTTAGCATTTCCTCTGTGTCATTGAGTTCTGAAATGTCACCAGGATCTATATACATGTTGATCTCTAAAGGATCTTCTGCTTGATAGTTGGTGGTTTTCAATTACAAGGCTGTTACTGTTCCACTTCAGAAAAATTATTTTGTAGTTATGTGATTCTATTGCTCTTTCCTCTCCCTTGTTTTTTCCTCTTTCTATAACTCCTCATAGAGTATTACTGTCTTTTCTGTATATATCATTCATGAATATTTATTGTTTCTGACTCATTCTCTTTTACACTTGATTCTGGGGAATTTCCTCCATTTTATCTCCTAAGTAACTTCTTGTTGTTCGTCCCATTTATTTTGTCTACGCATTGGATTTTCAAAGAAAAAAAAAGCTGTCCTAATATTTTTAAGTTACAAGGATGATTATTCATCCACAGTGAATCGTTGTTGCTTATTTTGTTGCTTTGAGTTTTTGGAGATATTTCAGGGAACTGGGATGACTCATTCATATGTCAGTTATTTTCCCCAAAGGTTTTTCTCTGCTTTTTCTTCATCAGCTCAGTTCCTTTATACTATCTTTCTTTTAGTAAGTCCTCAAAACTATGCTTCACTTAAGATTCCTTTTTATTTCTTCTTTTTACTCCTCCCCTCACCTTCCACCTTCCCAGAATTGTTATGGTTTCTTTCTATTTGCAACTATTGTTTCTGTCATTTTCTTGAAGCGGGAGGGAATACATGTAAATCCTCAGTCTGTTATCTTAAACAGGTAGGTAAGGATGTGGATAGTGTACAACTTGATAGGATAAGGCAAAAAAGAAAAAGAAAGTCTTGGATTCCTGTGGTACTTCATTTGGGACACAGGGGAAGAACTGAGTACAGTGTAAGAGGGAGGGAACTAAATCAAACTCTGACCCCTTGACAATTTGGGGAAGAGGACAGAAATGGTAATTTCTAAACAGAACTTATAAAATGTCGACTACTGTTGTGTAACTAATAGATCCAAATATTCAGATGGAGGTTTTTAAGTTACGGTGTTACCCCTGATTTGTGACTGAGATGTTGCAAGCCTGTTTGCATCAACTGGTGAGGAGGCCTGGCTAATTTTGTTTGGTTTCCTGGGGGCCTAACTAACTGACCATGGATAGGAATGAAATGGCAAGTATAACAAACTCCGGTAGTCTTCTCTTCTGTACATAAAGTTAGTTAATGTCTATTTAAATATGTTACCAAATCTCACTAATATTAATGCCTGTGATTTCTTAGCTAGTAGGTAGGTAGACCCATTTTCATGTTTTCTTGTCTTTAACAGCATTTTAATCTTTGTCTTCTCAGTGAATATCAGAGCTAACCCAACAGTATAGTGTCAAAATATTTGTCATGGTGACTCAAGGTAGAAGTGGTTTAATCCTATTCCCCCAAATCCTCGTTTCATTAATATCCACCCTCAGAGTGATATTCTGGCCATTCTGCATCACCTTTATGTTCTTCCTTTAGAATGGCCCACATTTGCATGAATGAGACCCAGAAGGGTACTCTGAGTTTTAAGGATGTTCATGAACTGAGTGGAACTTGGGAAGAAAAGAAAAAGAACATTAAAAAAAAAACCTATCTAACCTAAAACACAGAGCTATTCCCAAACAGAGTGTACAGACTGTGGATGTTCATTTTGTGTGCAAATAAAATCTAATCTTTCTCTCCCTTTCTCTTGTTTTGTAATGCAGAGCAGCTGTAACAGTCTGGTCTTTTCCTCTGAGCTCTGTGTTGCTGAATTGAATAGTAACTTGCAAACCGATCTGTAGCCCAGGGAGGAAAAACTGAGAGATTAATTCCTCATCCCCTACTCTTTATACCATATGTGTGACCCTTAATTATGTTCACAGGGTCCTATTCAGAATGTGTAATGCAAGCCTAGGAGAAAAAGGAACTACCAGACAATTCAGACAGAAAAGATAACTTTGCAAAGCTTTGGTTTGTGAAATAATACTGTGCTGGTTATAAGTTTTGCAAGGAAAAATACATGTGAATAATAAGACTTTGTAAATCAATTTAGGCTTCAGAGTTTCCATTTGGGATTCACCCATGTAAATGAAGCTGTTATTGAGTTTATTTCAACCTTTAATCAGTGCTGAATTTAAATAGTATCATATGTATAATAGAAAATACTGCATTATCTCCTCATGCCAGTCTTATCTCTCAGGATGAGATCATACCTAAACCTTAGACCATTGTTACTGATTTTTAGGGCCAATGTGTTAATTTCTATTTGCCCAACAGTTAAAAAGATTCATGCATATATCAAATTATTTTAAATGGATATTTTAGAATATATACACCAATTGACTATCAAAATTCACTCTATGCACAACATTTTAGATGTGCATGTATCAACAGCTTAATGTGTACATAGGAGGACAGTGATTCACTGATTGCTCAGATCTTTGATATGATCTCATATAGTTCTTATTAACATAATAAGCTTGTCTGCTGCTCCTTGCCCATAGTACCTTGCCTGAAATCCAATTGGTGTGTATCAGAAACTGACTAAAACGTGTTACAATGTCACTTTACCTTTCTGTACCTCAGTTTTCTTGTCTTCATAATGAAGGCTTTGGGATAGGTTATCTTCAACTTTCCACTTGGCACTTAGAATTTTTAGTGGTGCAACGTAAGATTCCTCTCTTTTAACTCACTTTGGCATAATTTACAACAAACTTACCTTGCTTTGAAATTATAAGACTTGGGAAAATCCAAATTGATCTTCAAATTGGAAAGGAAGACACCCCATCCAAGTGTGTCCCCTGATTTTATGCATAGATGACTGGTTCTATGCATGCTCCAAAATGTAAATGCTTAAATGGTATGTGTATTTCTCATACAGTATATTTCTTCCTCAATTCAGAAGTCAATAAGATTGCCTAATAAATGCTTAACTCTCCAGGTGTATTCCTCATCTGCTTGCTACATACTGGTGCCATATTAAAGATATTAAAGCCCACTCTGTAATTAGATGCAAGGTGTAAAAAGCAATTGCCCCAAAAGGGCAATCATTAATTGAAATTTAGTGTAGAATATAAAGTTTATAAAATTGTTTCTGAAGAGGTTTATTACAATGTCATTGAAGTATAGTTGACATAAAATACAATTTAAAGTATATAATTTGATGAATATGACATATATATCTAGTTCTGAAACCACCACCACAATCAATATAGAGAAGATTTCTATCACTCTCCAGTTTCCTTGTGGCCCTTTGTAATCCAAGCCCCTCTCACCACCCCAACTACCCCCAGTAATATTATGCTTTCTGTAACTATAGATAAACTTGCATTATGTGGAATTTAATATGAATGAGATCATACTATGTATACTCTTGAACTAGCTTCTTTCACTCAGCATAATTATATTAAGATGCAATCTACATTGTTGTATGTATTGGTAGTTTATTCATTGTTATATAAAGCTGGGATTCCACTGAATAGATAGACCACATTTTGTTTATCCATTCACAATACGATAGAAATTTAAGTTGCTTCCAGTTTGGGGCTGCTACAAATGAAACTGCTAAAATATTCATTCACAAGTCTTTATGAGGTTATATACCTCCTTTTCTCTTGGATAAATATCTAAGAGTGAAGTGTCTGGATCACATAGGAGATACAAATTTTTTAACTTTTTAAGAAAGTGCCCAAGTGTTTTTAAAATGGTTCTACAATTTTAAATTTCCACCAGTGATGTGTGAGTGTTCCAGTTGCTCTATATCATGAATCTGCAATTGGTTGAACTGTCCAAATCTGGCCTGCCATCTGTTTCAGTATGGCCCATGAGCTGGGAATCATTTTTATACTTCCTAGTGGTTGGAAAAAAAATACCAAAGAATAACATTTTGTAAAATGAAGAACTGTGTGAAATTTGGATTTTAGTGTTCATAAATAAAGTTTTATCAGAACATAGCCCTAAACATTCACTTACGTATTGTCTGTGGCTGCCTTTATGCTATGTGGTTGAATAGTTGCGACTGAGACCACGTGACTTATGTGTCATAATGTCTTCTCACTTCAATATATTTTTAGATTGAGTAGCAAAAATTTTGTTAATAATTTATACATTTGTGTTCATGAAGAATATTGTGTAAATTTATTTTACCTTAATGACCGTCTTATTTTGGTATCACGGTAATGCTGTCTTTACCAAATGATCTTAACAGCTCTCCCTTTTCTACTTTTGAAACGTTTGTAAAAGGTAGTATCACTACTTCTTTAAATGTTTGGTAGGATTCACGAGTGAAGACATCTGGGTTTGGAATTTTCTTTGTTGAAATATATCTAACTGAAAATTCAGTTTCTCTAATAGGTATACAAATACTCAGGTTATCTATTTCTTCTTGAATGAGCTTTGGTAGTTTGTCTTAAATTTTCCCATTTCATCTAAGTTGTCATTTATTAGTATAATGTCTTCAGTATATTACTTTTCATCTAACTATTTAATATCTCTAATATCTGTAGTGATAGTTTCATTTTCATTCAGATATTAGTAATTTATATCTTTTCCATTTTCTCTTCTGTCTGGCTATATAGGTCTATTATTTGAGTTATATATATTATTTTTTAAAGAACCAGGTTTTATTTTTATTGATATTCTCTCTTTTTTTAGCTTTCTATTTAATTGACTTCTGTTCTTATCTGTATTATTTCCTCCTTTGTATTACTCAGCATTTAGTTCGTTCATTTTTTTCTACTTCCTTAAAGTGAAAACTTAGGTCATTTACTGGAGACCTTTCAACTTTAATATAAGTGTTTGATGCTATACATTTTCCTTTAAGCACCAAGTAAGATGCATACCAGAAATTCTGACATACTGTATTATTGTGTTCATTTAATTCAAAATCTAATTTCTCTTATGATTTCTTATTTGAACAATAAGTCATATATAGTTTGCTTTTCAATTACAGTGGGACTTTCAGAGATCTTTTTGGTTTTTGATTCTAAATTAATTCCAATGTGATCAGAGAATATGCTTTGTAAGAGGTGATCATTTTAAAGCTTTTGAGAGTTGTATGGGCTTTCAGAATATGGCTTATCTTAGGAAATACTTCAACTGCACTTGAAAAGAATGCTAGGTGGAATGTTTTGTAAGTATCAACTAGGCCAATTTTCTTGATAATATTTTTTGTACCTTCTATATACTTACTGCCTTTGGGTCTAATTCTCTTACATATTATTGGGAATGGAATGTTGAAATACCCAGCTATAATTGTGGCTTTCTCTATTTTTCTTTGCTGCTGTTTCAGTTTATATTTTGAAGCCTATTATTAGATGCTTAAATGTTTAAGATTTTTACATCTTATTGATGAACTGACACCTTAATCATTATGAAAAAGAAATACCTCTTAATCCCTGGTAATAGTCATTGCTCTGAATTCTAATTTGTTAATAATTTATACATCTGTGTTCATGAAGAATATTGGTGTGTATATTTGTTTTACTGTAATGACTGTCTTATTTTGGTATCAGGGTAAATGCTGTCTTTACCAAATGTCTAATGTTAAAATAGCTACTTCAGATTATTTTGATTAGTGTTTAGCACAGTATATTTTTTACTATACTTTTACTTTAAACCTATCTGTGTCTTAATATTTACAGTGAATTCCCTACAGATAGCATGTAGTTGGTATCCAGTGTAACTATTGTGTTTAAGTGGGGTTTTTAGACCATTTACATTTGACAGAATTACTGATATGGTTGGGTATAAATCTGTCATTTTGCTACTTGTTTTTTATTTGTCCCAATTGTTCTTTTTCTCTATTTTTGACTTCTTATGGATTAATTTAGTAGTTTTTATAATTCTATTTTCTTTATTGGTTTATTAGTTATACATCTTTTTTTGGTATTGCTTTTTTTGTCTGTTTATTTGATTGCTTTTTTGTCGATTGCTTTATTGTTTACAGTATATATTGTCATAGAATCATGGGTTCCTTCAAGCAATATTATTGTTCTTCTCATATAGTATAAGAATTTTATAGTAGTACACTTCCATTTCCCCTACTTGGCTTTCTTGCTGTTTTTGTCATACACATAATACATTGTTATTATTTTTGCCTTAAACAGTTATTTATCTTCCAAAGAGGTTTAAAAAATGCCTTTTATATTTATCCATATATTTATCCTTTCCAATACTCTTCATTCCTTTATTCAGATCTAGTTTATATCTACTATGATTTTCCATAAGTTTGACAGAGTTAATTTAGTATTTCTTATAGAGCTGGTGCTTTTGGTAATGAATTCTTTCAGCTTTTGTAGTTCTTAAAGAGTCTTTGTTTCACCTTCATTATTTGAAGGGTTTTATTCCGTGGTTTAGTAGTTTCCCCCCTTCCCCTATATTTTTGATGTGATATTCCACTGTCCTCTAGATTTCTGAAGAGAAATTCGGTGATATCCTCATCTTTGTTCCTCTGTGTGAGATCTGTCTTTCTGTTCCAGCTGCTTTGAGGAACCTGTATTTGTCACGTGGTCAGGCAGTGTGGCTGTGACACATCTCGTTGTCATTCTCTTCATGCTGCTTCTCCTTGGGCTCTGTTGAGCTTCTGGGACCTGTACATTTGTACTTTTTATAAATTTTGGAAATTTATCAGCCATTATTTATTTAAATATATTTTTCTGACTCCCTCATTCTCTTCTTCTCTCCTTCTCGTCCAATTACATGTTTGTTTGGTTGCTTAATATTGTCCCCCAACTCACTGATGCTCAATTCGCTTACTTTCTTTGTTTCACTTTGGATAGTTTGCTATGTCTTCACTAATTTGTTCTTCTGCAGTGTCTAATCATCTGTCAATCTCGTTTAGTGCCTTTTTCATCTCAAAAAGCATGATTTTGATATCTATATATCTATATGTAAGTATATGCATATGTGTGTGTCTATAAGTGTGTGTGTGTGCATGTGTAGATCCTGTCTTCTTTATCCTCTTCACTTCCCTCGACTTTCTTGAACATATGAAGTATATTTCCAAACGTTATTTGATATTCTTGTCTATAGATTCAATCATTCATAAATAACATTTCTGGGTCTGTCACTATTGATTGGTTTTTCTTATTGTGACTCCTATTTTCCTGCTTATTTGCATGCATTATTTTTTATTACATGCCAAACATTGTGAATTTTAGTTTTCTGAATGCTGGATTTAAAAAATATATATCCTTTTGAATATATTGTGGCTTTGTCCTAGGATGTAGTTAAGTTATTTGGAAACAATTTAATCCTTTAAGGCTTGCTTGCAGGTTTTGTTTGACAGGTCTAGAAAAGTCCTTAGTCTAAAACTAAGTGGCCTATTACTGAGGCATCAGCATTTTGAAAACTCTATCAGTCCCTATGTATTGAGAGTTCTTTTCCACCCTACTGTTTGGAAATCAAACTATTTCTAGTCCTGTGGGTCTCTGAGGTTTGCTATCTCTGCTCTTTTTCAGTTGTTCTTTCTCTAACCTTCCTAGTTTCCTCATGTGCATGTGTTAATGCACACTCAGCTGAAGAGCTGAAGGCACAAGGGGAAACCTCTACAGATTTCTGGAGCTGTTCTTTCTCTCTCTGCCTAGCTCTCTTCTCTCTAGTACTCTGCCTTATAAATTCCAGCTACTTGTTCCTTGAACTCTGAACTCTTCTTCTCCACTCAGAGACAGGAACCCTATTCCCTACCCAAGAGTGTGACCTAAAAATGCCTCCAGGCAGTAAGCTGAAACAGTGATAGGACTCAACAAGTTTGTTTACCTTTTTTCAGGAATCATGTCCTGCCTGCCTATTTTCTAATTTCTGAAAACTGTCACGTACATTTTGTCTATATTTTTAGTTGTTTCAAAGAGTACAAAGCTTCTGTGGGGAGTAGTCATTGATAATAAATTGTATCTGCTGATACTTGTGCCTATAGCTTACCCTAAGTGGAATCTGAGTTCCATTTATTTGAAACTTTTCTGAGAATGTTACCTTTCTAACCTAATCCCTTCTAAAGTTATGACCAAAATTTATGACTGGTAAGGTAAGTGAGGATGGATAAAAATAGAGCAAAATAAAGATGTGAATAGGAAAATGAGGTATATGAAACTAACTCCCACAACTTTACTTCTATGGACTTACATAAGTATGGTGGTACCATATGCTTTAGTTTGATAGATGAAGTTATAATAGTATAATTCCATTTTTTAGCTCTTCAACTTGGCATCCTCTGCTATCTTTGATTTGAGAGTCAGTGACTATACATAAACACTAGAGGCTTTATTACCAGGGTAAGGTGCTCACAATCTATTATGTATTAAACATTTATATTTATTGATTTATTATTTTTATTCACAGACCCTCAAGTAGGTATTAAAGGATACAAAGGGAATGGTGGGGATTTTTATCTTGTGTCAGTCATAGCAAGAAAAAGTCAAGGTTCAGTGCCACAGAACATGTCTCTGACTTTCCTTTCTATTTCTCTGCAAAATTGCTAGAAAATAGCTTTGCAATTCCTGGATTCTTTTGTGGGATTTTAACCATATGCTCATCCCAAAGGAAAAGGCTACTGTGCCTCAAAATTGCTTGGTTCTGTATGTCAGTTCTAGAATGACATTAGTTTCCAACACTGAATAGAGAATAAAAATTATCACCCTGTACCACTTCCTAGACTCTCATTATTTTACAATCATCCAAAAGCTTATATTTAATTTTTGTTCTTACCTTAAGAAGGATAAATGGGGTCCCTGCATCCTGAAAATATATGAAATGCATATGAATACTCTCTATATGAGGTGGAGAGCCAGAGTGTTGGTAAGACATCAAATAAAGAGAAGACAAAAATCAGTAATTTATCTTTAAGAGGCAATATTTACAAACATTTAAGAAACAGAAATTGTTGAACTCTGAAAATATTTGTGACAAACCATGCTCAATTCAAATTGTGATATTTATCTAACTTTGTGAGGTATTATTTCCTAACATATAACAAAACTGGGACATTGTTTCCAAATTCCTGTTTATAGAAAGAAGGAATTCTAGGTGATTGGAAAATGATTCAACCTAGGATTCTCTTGTGATTAGATTGGGACATTTCACTATATAATATTTGAGTTAAAAAATGGTGATCTTTGGCTAAACTGTCGACAGTTCTGTAAAAACTCAGGAATTCTAAGTTCAAAAATAAAAGTTTTCTGTCCCACCAGGCCCCACAACTCGATAATTCCACAGCCTTTTCACTCTCCTTTACCTGCCTTATTCTCTCCCTATCTTCCTTGCATGGGGCTGATGTTTTCACTCTCTGCCATGTACCTTCGACCCACTGTGGCTCCTCTGGCTTCATTGCATTCACTCGACAAAATCCCAACCCAGCTTAAACCTAAATCCCTATTTTACTCACGAACTCATGTAAGCCCTTGTGTCATCTAGAAAAAAAATATGATTTATTAATAATCCAACTTTTAATTCATGATGACTAACTTGAAACAGTCCCTTAGTATTTTCTAGCTATCTTATTACAGCTAACATACCGTTATTGTTTTTAAATTTATAAATCACATTTTACTTCACTGAAAACATTAGAAACATCAGGAAAAAAATTTCCACAATTTCCCACAACCACCTTTCCTACATACCTGCATCTTTTTCCGTATACTCTTCCTGCTTTCCCAGTATTGTGGATGAAGTTTCCATACATTTGTCAGAGTCCAGCTCTTAACTTGCCCACCAGGTCCCATTCCTTCTTCCTTACTCAGAGACCTCTCTGGCAATTCTCTGCTTTCCTTCTGTGCCATCGCTTTTTCTCCCTTTATCAGATCATTTACATCAGCATTCAAAAGTGTTGATGTTCATTCCACTCAACAAAATATCCTCATCTTTAATCCTTTTCAAGCTAATGCTTCATTTCCCTTTTCCCTTTTACAGCAAAACTCCTTATAAAAACTATCTGGGCTGTCTCTGATTATTATTCCCTTATCTTCTATTGAATCCTTACTCATAAGTCTACCTCTCTACCTGTTATTGCTCTAGTCAGTTTTACAGTAATTCCCATGTTGCTAAATCTAAATGTTAACTCTCAGCTCCTATCTAAGATCACCTCTCAGTAGCACTTGACAGAGTTGATCGTTTCCTTATCTTTGAAACACTTTTGTCACGGGGCTTTAGGATGCCACCTTCTTCTCAGGTGTAAGATAACTTTTAGCCGAAATAAGCAGGCAAAGAGAGGCAACAAAGGGCCAGGTAATTTATTTGAATGCCCCCGGGAGAGGTTCTGTGGCCTGGCTGTCACAGGCCAGGGAAGTCGTGCGAAAGTAGTCAGGCAGCGAGTTTTTAAAGAAGGTAAGGGGAGTCAGTGCTTAGATCTACAGCGGCATGAGATTGGCTATCCTAAGGCATATTTTTCAGGTTGGGAGGGGGCAACAGCTGGGGACGTCGGCACATCATCAGTGTCTGACGTGCTCACCCCTACCCTCAGTGCCTTCAACCTTACATTTCAGCCTTTTGGTCATAATGGGCAACGAATTGATCTGACAAGGGATGTTGTGGGTGGGTGGGGGGCTGTTTCGTAGCATGTAGCTACATTGCTCTGACTGCAAACATCTCACTCTGCTTTCTCTAGAGGCTTTCACTTCACTCTGTCTAAGCTTACGGTTTTTGTCTCATTTTCTCTTCTACAGATACTCTAGCTGCTCTAGGGAAAAGGGGCAACGACCGCTCTGGCTGATTCATGCTGAGAAGGGGCACAGTAAAGGGTGCAGCTAGGTCTCTATCATTGGTCAGTTGAGAGGGCCTCAGAAGGTTGGCGCTTTTATTCTGGAAGGACAACTTTGATAAGATTAAGAATGCATGGCTGAATATGAGAACTAGAAATATGAAGAGTTTAATTGAGAATTATAGCTAGGTATTATGGGGAAACTAAAATTTTGGATTGAGTTTACATTTCAAAGGCTAGTATTAGGATTTAGTATAGATAAGACTGCATTATTGAAACAATACTTTTCTCTAAAATCACCCTTATTTTTATTAGAAGTAACTAGGTTAAGAAAATAATTAATACTTGGCTTTATTATTTGCATAAGTGCAGCAAGAAGAGCAATTGATTACACAGGCTCTTTTAAATGTGCTTTGCTGGAACTTTTTATAAGGAATTTTAGATTGAACTTTTAAAGGCCTCTCGAGGCCAGAGAGCCAAGTAAGACTTGCCATCAGGTTGTGCCTGCAGTACCTGTAGATTTGGGTGAATTCTTCTCTTCTTGAGGTTCTCAAGATGTTCCTGAGGTTCCTGCACCTGCCAGGAAGTGACCTTCCTTACTCACCTGGTAAGGCTGCTGGGAACTCTGTAAGCAGGGTACCAGGTCAGTTCTTCTAAGGGGCTTTGTTGCATTTATAAAGTCAATCTTAGTTCCTTAAAGCTGTCTGTTTATATCTGAGTTTACACACATGTCTCTCAGGAATGATGTTCCAGTCAAAGCCTTGGTAATATAACTAGTGTTTTTAATTGGTCCTCTTACAAGGAAAGCAGATTCTTACTGAACTTGTGCAAATAAACAAATAAACATACTGCCATGAAATATAAAAATAGTCACTGAAAGTTTTTTAAATTCTGGAGGGACCAGGTAGAAAGATAAAGTTTCAATTCTGCTTATAAAGGCAGTCATTTACTAAACTGCTGTCAGCTTAAGAGAAAAAGCTTAAAACACTTTATCAACAACATTTGAAACAAAAAGTCACAAAATTATTTTCTTTAGTTTACTTAACTTTATGTAACTAATACTTGTTCTGTTGAAATCTAGTTCTTTACTGGTTTAGGAGTAACAAAACAGTGACTATAAATGACAAAAGACTTACAAATGACAATGGTTAAAGATCTGATAAGAGCTTACTGTAAGACAGTTGTCATAAGGATATATGGATATTTCTGTAACACAAAACATTCAGTAACAAAGTTTAGCATCATTCTCTGTGACAGTGCCTTTTAGGTAATTAAGCAGGTAAATAAGTCAAATTTGCTAAATATTTTCCTCAATGAGAAGAAATTCTTCTGACATGTTCCAGGGGCCCTTTGGAAAAGATCAGAGTGAACGACAGGTAAAAAGCACTTTTTTTGAATTTGATTTTGGGAAGCTGTTAAAAGTTTTAAGGCACTTGCTTAAATAGGATTATAGGTTTCTATGAAGCAATACTTATCTATTTAACCAGAATGACAACAAAATACCTCAAAGGAAAATAAAGAAGGTTACACAGGTTACACAGTTGTTAGTAAACTTTAGCTTTTAGTTCTTTTAATATTAAGATCTTATTTTCTTAAATATTCTGACAACTCATTGAGACTTCAAGCTTGAGAAACTGCTTTGATAAAACAAAGAACTCATCGCAATTTTTTAATATTAAGAGCAGATTAACAGTTAAGAAAACTTTGTCTTTTTAAATGAAAACAAAATTTTAATTTTGCTGTTTACTTGATACTGAGATTTATTTGCTACAATTATTTAGTTCACTTATTTATAACTATGCTAGGTTATTTACAAGACTTTTACTGAATATTAGAGAAAGCCAAGCCTTTAGGCATTTATTCTTAAAAGATTTAGCAGATAACATCAACTTAAATGACATTAGGTAAACTTAGGCAGCTGATAACAAGGACATGCCTGCCTCAGTCAAATTCAAATTAGCATTAATGCTTAACAATTTTTATCAGATTTCCTGGAAGTTTTAGAATGTATAATTTTCACAAGCGCTTGTTTTTAAATCAATTTTTATTAATGCTATCCGGAGGTAGGAAAATATTTCTCATTTACACACCTAGACACACAAACATACAAACTCAGACACAATGACTACAGTTAGCAACACTTTTTACACAAAAACATATACACAGAAAGACAAACTGATATAAAGACTTGAATTACTGATACCTAATTGCTTTGTTTTTCTTCAGCTTCTTGTCTGTGGCTTCTGGAACCAGAGGGCGGGAGGAGCATGTTCTGGTGGGGGAAGAGGGCGGTGAAGGTGGAAGGAGAAGGGGAGGGGTGGTGCAGCTACTGGAAGAGGAGAGCAGGACAACGGCATGGTTGAGAATGTAGGACTTTAGGATGGAGGTAACACATCTGAAGACAAAGGACTTAAAGATGGTGGTGGAGAGAGGGGGAGGGGATCGCAAGCTGAGGGAGGCGGGCGACTGAGGTTTTCTGGTGGATCTGAAAAGGAAGGACTGAGCAGAGTAAGAGGCTGACAATCTTTAACTGGAGATCAGGCCAGGAGAACCTGAGTCATTGAACACTTAACATAAAGGTCTGGGTGGGAGTGCAAAGTCCCTAAAGCCTGCACATACGGGATTTCACACCACTTTCTGCTCTAGTGGCAATAATTAGTTAAGTTCCCTCAGGGGGCCAGCGAGATTGGTTGTCTAAGGGATACTGAGGCCCAGCCTCAGAGCAAAGAAAGACTAACTTCCATTTGCGAACTTCCCAGGACAAACAGAGAGTAGCCAGATTAGAAATGAGACACTGCAACAGGGTCTGAGCCTTTGCTTTCGAGGGCTGGTTCCCCATGTCTGCGCCACTTCCCAACTAATCCCGCTGAGCGGAGCGCCCAGCATCCCAAGTGCACCAAGTCAGGGGAGATGGCCTGGGAGCCTGGGTGAGGGACGTCTCCTCCACCGCAGGGCCAGGGGCGAGTATCCCGGATACTCGCAACGGATGGGCTGAATAGCCAGACCTGGACATACGCACGATTTCTAACAGACCAGGTGAAATGGAGTTAGGAAGGGAAGCAGACCGGGGGAAACTGAGGGACACACCAGAAAATAGTCCATGCAGTGGAGAGCAGGCTGAGGTCCCGGGTCGGGGAAGGAGGGGGCGGGGCCGTCGGTGGCTGGTCGGGGCCCTGCACTCACACTCCTTCCCGGGGTTTTGGCACCAAATGTAAGATAAATTCTAGCTGGAATAAGCAGGCAAAGAGAGGCAACAAAGGGCCAGGTAGTTTATTTTGAGTGCCCCCTGGGTGAGGTTCCACGGCCTGGCTGTCACAGGCTGGGGAAGTCACACGAAAGTAGATAGGCAGTGAGTTTTTAAAGAAGGTAGGGGGAGGCAGAAGTTGGATTTACAGTGGCGCGAGGATTGGCTAGCCCAAGGCACATTTTTTAGGTTGGGAGGGGGCAGCAGCCGGGGACTTTGGCACATCATCAGTGTCTGACGTGCTCCCCCCTCTCCCCAGTGCCTTCAACCTTACATTAGGATCTTCCTATCTCCTCATCATTTCCCTCAATCTTACTCTAAACCTTGCAGTCTCTGGAACCCTGTCCACAGGGTTCTTTTCTGCTCCACGTTTACTACTCTATAAGACAAATACTTCCAGACTTTCTATCTCTACCCTGAACTTGCATCTTAACTTCAGGATGTATATATCTAGCTGCTTAGCAAACCTCTCCATCTGGTTGTATAATAAGCATCTCAGATTTTATAGGCCCAAAACCAAACTTGTGATCTTCATCTCCAGTCTACAGTCTCCCTCATCTTAGTGTGGTCAAATCCATTCTTTGTCTCAGGTTAAAAATTTTGGAATCATCTTTGGCTTCAGTCTTTGATACATACCTTACATCTATTCTCTCAGAAAATCCCACTCATCTTACCTTCAGGATATGTCCATATTTCAACAGGTTATCACAACAACATCACTATCCATTGTGCAAAGTAACATTACAGCTCTTGTTGCAGGAACTGCGGGGACTACAAACAAGTAGTCAGGACACAAAGACATTTGGCGAGAAGTAGTTTATTAGTGCTGGCCCTGGCTCAGCGGATTCCTAACCAAAGGCTGAGCCTTGAGCACAGCAGGGCCTTTTATACATTCACTACAAGGGTAAAGGAGAGTCAGCCCCCAGGAATGTTGCAGTGGGAGCTGTTAGAGTACTATAGGTTCAGCCAGAACGCTAGTTATGTATTAACTTACCTCAGTTAAGGATACCCGGATACTCTATTGTAAATGAATGGGCCTACATGACTGTGATCAAGATGCGGTTCCATGTCACTGGGTCCCAGTGGGGCTACATTGTTACACTGCTTCAAATCCAAGCACCCTGGTGTTCCTCTTCCTACCACACTCTCTTGGGTAACCCTCTCTCTTCCTACTTCACCATCTGTACTCGCACATCCACATTATTCTCTACACAGCTGCTGAAGTGATCCTCTAAAAACAAATCAGATCGTGTTGCCCCCTCTGCTCAAAAACCACTAATGACCTGCCCTTTCACTCAGAATAAAAGCCAAAGTCCTTACAATCAGATCACCCCATGGCTTTTTTCATTACATCCTTTAGCTCTTTTTCAAATGTCAACACCAGAATGAGGCATTTGCTGACCACTCAATTTAAAATTGTAAAACATCCCCCAAACCCCAGTAGTGCCCATTTCCCTTCAAGCTTTATTTTTTTCCAAAGAATTTACAACATCATTGCATACCGTAATATTATTTATTTTATTTTTTTGTTGTTTGTCTTCCCCAATAAAAGGTGAGTCATTGAGAGTGAAGCGTTTTCTTTTTCCTGTTTTATTTAATGTTGTAATCCTAGCAGCTAGAGCAGTACCAGGGACTTAATAAGTATTGGTTAAAGGAATGAAA
This sequence comes from Manis javanica, assembly GCF_040802235.1. Classification (NCBI taxonomy): domain Eukaryota; kingdom Metazoa; phylum Chordata; class Mammalia; order Pholidota; family Manidae; genus Manis; species Manis javanica. Next base: position 72,098,446 of record NC_133163.1, read on the forward strand.
GAAACAAGGCTTTTGTAGAAACTGAACAAAATGTTGAATTTTCAAACATACCTTTACTAGATACAGAGTTTTAAGAGCTGTATGAGTATCATTTTTTTTTCATATTTCTAAGGTATCCATTTACTGTTAACCAAATTAAGGCACCAATGTCTACCTCAGTAGTGATGTTGATAAAGGCATATGAGTTGACGTGTTTGTGTATGTTGTCTGTGTGTGTGTGTGTGTGTGTTCTTCATTCACCATCCCTGCTCACAGTGTATCACTGCTTTGCTCATGATTCCCAGTGCCTCCAAACACACACACACACACACACACACAAGCACACACATACACACACTTTCCAGATTTAATCATAACTACCTTTCTAACATTGTTCACACCATTTCTCACCAAGAACCCACCATTTCTGCTACCCTATTCCCCATCTTTGAGAGAACCTGCTCTCTTTATGCCCAACTCATCACTCACAAATTTCCCTCACCTTGAACACCTTGCATTTCTCATCTCTATCAGTAAATGTTTAGTGTTCTCTTCAAAAAATGCAGGCAGTACTGACATGCTTCTCCTTATACTTACAGAATCATTGTTTGTATCATCTATGTAATATTTATCCTAATCTGCTTTATATTAAAGCATGTGTGTCATATGGCTCCATTGTCCTTTCAAACAGCCACCTTAAAAAGCTAATTCTGACTGGATTTAACTACCTGTCTTCTTCTTTCAGTTTATATCCTTCATAGGATCAGCTTACAGAAGAGTAGCTTGATGCTACTCCGAATTCATGGTATCCAACTTCAGCTGGACTGCCACTGATTTCCTAATTAGTTCCCACTCCCATTTCTTTGCAACAATTACTTCCAACCTTCTCCCTTCTCTTTAAACCTCTGTTCCTGCCAGTTAGCTCTCACCTCTCAGTATATGTCCTAGGCTCCTACTTAAAAGAGAAAATAGAAACCCACTAACAGCTTTGTCAACATCATGCAACCAAAGCCGCTTATTTGCACTGACTTATCCTCTCCTCCCTCCTTCCCTCTCATTTCTGTGTATGAATTGACTGCCTAATAATCTCCCCACCTGTGCTCTTGATCTCCTTCCTTTTCATGTTTTCAGAATTCTCACCCTATGAATGGGGGAGGAGTCCTCCTGCTGTTTTTCCACTCTACCATCATTTTTTACTTCTTTTCCATCAGTATTAAACATGTTCAAGTGTGGCTAAACTTTAAAACAAACTTTAAAACTTTAAAACATTCACAACATACTCTATACATCTATCACCCTTTTTTTTTACAAATGAAGACCCTGAAAGTGCTGACCATCTTTGTGGTAATTATGCTCATCCCACTCATTCCTCAAGCCACAGTACAGATCTTCCTTGACTCGTGGTGGGGTTACCTCCTGATAAATCCATCCTAAATTAAAAATATTGTAGGTCAAAAATGCATCTAAAAAGCAATCTAAGTGCCCATCAATAGACGAAAAGATAAAGAAGATGTGGTATATATACACAATGGAATATTATTCAACCTTAAAAAGAAAGGAACCATTTGCAACAACATGGATGGAGCTAGAGGGTATTTCACTCAGTGAAATAAGCCAGGCAAGAAAGACAAGTACCAAAGACTTCACTCATTTGTGGTATATAAAAACAAAGCAAAACTGAAGGAACAAAATAGCAGCAGATTCACAGACTTCAAGAAGGGTTACCAAAGGGAAGGGGTTGGGGAGAGTGGGTGGGAAGGGAGGAAGAAGGGGATTAAGGGGCACAATAGTTTACAATCATAATATAAATAGGTCATGGGGGAAGGCAGTACAGCACAAAGAAGACAATTAGTGACTCAATACCTATAGACATTGCTGATAGACAGTGACCACAATAGAAGGGGTGACGACTTGATAATATGGGTAAATGTTGAAACTTCTGTGTTGTTTATGTGAAACCAACATAAAATTGTATATTAATGATACCTTAATAAAAAAATGGAAAAAAATGCATTTAATATGCCTAACCTACCAAACAGAACTGCTTAGCCTAGCCTATCTTAAATGTGCTCAGAACACTTATATTAGCCTACATTTGGGCAAATTCATCTAATACAAAACCTATTCTGTACTAAAGAGTTGAATAACTCATGTAATTTATTGAATACTAAACTGAAAGTGAAGAAAAATGATTGCATGGATACAGAAAGTTATAAGTGTATCAGTCATTTAGCCTCAGGATCACAGCCTTCACAGAGCCACAGTTTGCTGCCACTGCACAGTGTTGCAAGAGAGCATCATTTCCACATATCGCCAGCTCAAGAAATGATCAGAATTCAAAGTTCCAAACACTGTTTCTACTGAGCATGCATCACTTTCACACCATTGTAAAGTTGATAAATGCTAAGTCTAAACAATTTCAGTCAGGCCCTTTCTGTATTCCAGCTTCTGCCCCTACCACCATACCACTATACTGGAACTATTATTCTAAATCTTGGAAAGGAGTCTTAATTTGTAGCATAATTAATGAAATTGAGAAGCCTGCCTTTTGATCCCTACCTCTACTCATGCCTTCCTTAGTGTTCCCACGCCGAACTCCAACCTTTTCCCCACACACTAAGCACCACAGCTTCTTATGAGTCTTAGAACACATCTCTCTCCTTTGACCTTTAGGATCTCATATGTCCTGTGACTGTGGCTAGTTGGTTAGCATTTGTACATTCTCCAAGTCTCACTTGAGATCACTTTATTCAAAAAACTTCTTCAACCTTGGTCTTTCCCAAGACTGAGGTTAGTTGGTCAGTGTATGCTGTTTTATAGCAAGTTCTGCTTCTCTTTGCATTGCAATTGCTCATTTCATTGTCTATATCCCCCCGCTAGATTGCAAATTTCATTATGGCAGAAAGCCATATATCTTTTGTTTGTAATTACATCCTCGGTTGCCTACTACAGAGCTTGTAGGCTATCAGTAAATACACACACACATACGTTCACACTCTATGGCTTTAGTCATTGTCAAATTTGAGATATAGATATAATGATGTAATTCCAATAATAAACCTGTCATATTTTCTGATTGGAAACACATTAGGATTTGTAAAGAGAAAGGCATAAACACAGGGTTACATTGTCACTGTAAATCATCATATTGACTTATCATTTTGGGAATAAAATCACTTCTAATTATATTTAACACAAGTATGTTTTTCTTATAATATAGTCACAATTTAAATATAATATGCATGTAATGTTCATGTATATTACATATGTAATATTTATGTAAATGTAGTATAGCTTTTATATATATTACTAATATTAGAGCACTCCAGGACTTAGTACTTGATCCTCATCTCTTTCTTGTCTATGATTCAATTTTTATAATGAATCTCATTGGTTAAATATTCAAATAGCGAGCTATTGCTGTGCAACCAATCATCTGAAAACTTCGCAGTGTAAAACAATTCATCATCTTTCATGGTTCTGCAGGTTGCCTGGATGGTTGTTTTCCCGGTGACACCTGGCTTACTTCACATGGCTATGCATTCAGCTAGAAGGCAGATTGAAAAGGTCCAAGATGGTCTCATACACAGGTTCTAGCATTTGGTTCTGGTGGCCAGAGGGGATGTCTTGGTTCCCCTCCCTGTTGCTCTCACCATCCTGCATGTCAGATGAGCTTCCTTATGTGGCGTTTTCAGGGCAGTGTTCTAAGAGGGCGAAAGGGAAAGCTAAAAGGCCTGTATAGACCCAAACTTCAGATGTCATATCATCCCTACAGCTACAGTTGGTCGAGCAAGTCACAGACCAAAGTACATTCAAAAGACAGAAAAATAGGTTGCACTCCCTGAGGAAGGAAAACAAAGTCATATCACAAAGGTACAGGCAAACTGCTTCAAATAGCAGCTTCCCTATCCCAGTTAATGGCAAATCTACCACTCTAGCTGCTCTGGCAAAATCCTTGAGGTAACCTTTGTTTAGAGTGTCTCTGTAATTTATCACCCAAACTCAGATACATTTGGAGGAGAAAACAAGTGAACATCTGAAATTATACAATATTTGAAACAGGTATTTCTTAATGGACAATTTGACTTTACCATAGGTCTAAAAATGACTGTATTCAAAACTACTTTGAAAAATATTTTTCTAAAGTAAAATGTACATATATCCTCATATATAAGAGAATACAAAATAGTAATTTTGAATTTCTGATACATTCCAAAGATTCTTCTCTGTATTTGATAATATTTTTAATTGGGAAAAATACTATATACACAAGTGTCAAAGTTTACTTTGAACTAGATGAATAAAGTGATCATCCTATTACTAACTTAACTGATTTTTCTATTTGAAGAATCTGGTGCCACTCATATAGTACCAGCTTCACCTAGTCATTCACAGAGCCCTTCAACTATTGGACCACAGAAAAACTTGAAATGGAAGATGAGAAAAAGTAATTTAAAATAATGAATATTGATCTTTTAAATGAAAAATCATTCTTCGCTGTGTGACCTATAAACCCATATTTGGCAGGTGTACATATAAAATCACTTGCAAGACAATCTTCTTAAGTAATTCAGTTGAAGTAGACACTGATGCTTCTTCATCAGATTTTTTTCATGTGATTCATGGTATTATTAATATTTCACAGAAGATGGTAAACATAAACAGAGTTTGTGTAGGTTGCCCATTTATAATCAATTTTCTTGAGGAATGGAAACTCAGTACTGTACTCTTTTTTAAAAATTATTATTAACTATGAATTTAGGGCGGCCAAAAAGGTTTATTATAAAATATTATAAAACATTGCAAAATAATAAATAGTTTTAGATATACGTCATCCAATATATGACTATAATAATACAATATATGATAAAACTGCTATAGCAAGAATGTTCAGGTTTTTTTCTATACAGGACGAGTTAATTTCTAATCCCCCCCTTATATTTCAGAAGCCACTGTGACCATTAACACTGCTGACTGGTGATCTGGTGGCATAGTATATCTCACAGGGCCAGGCACATCTGGCAAGTGTACCAAGTGGTTACAGAAATAACAGTGCTGAATGCTTCTACCCACTCAAGAGTTACTATTTGCAGGCGAGCACAGTTCATTCTGTCAGAGGAGCAGTCCTCACTCTTCTCCAGCCCACACTTAATCTATTAGTACATCCCATTTGCTGTACCTTCAAAATAGACCCAGATTCTTAGCATACCTTATGATCTCCTTGGCTACCTCTTTGGTTCAAGTAACCATCATATCTAGGCTATCCTGGACCCCTGCACTAGCCTCCTTAACTGGTATCTCTGGTCTACTTTTATCCCTCAACCATCTATTCTCAATACTGTAGCCATGTGGTATTTTTAAGTATTAAGTTAGCACCTTTCATCCCCCTATTAGAACCCTGCAGTGACTCCCTAGTTAGTACAGAGGAACAGCCAGAATCCTTATCTTGACCTCCAAGACCCTACTCCACCTACCCTGTTCCCCCCCTGAACTCATATACCACTCTCCCCTTTGTTACTTGCTTCAGCCACAGAAGACTCCTTGATGCTCATATACTTTAAGCATCTTTGTATCTTGAGGACATTCCCTTGAGTTGGTGCTTCTATCAGGAGTGCACCTTCCCCACATATCTTCTTGGCAAAATCCCTCACTTTATTTCAGAATGAAAATTCAAATCTTACCTGCTCAAGGGGTTTACCAGACCATCCTATACAATACTGCTATCTGAACACAGTCCTCTCTTACCACAGACCCACTACTCCACTCTGCTTATTTACTTTTTCCCATGACACTTACCCATGTCTATATACTGTATTAGTTACAGTACTCATCAGCTTAGCCTATCATACTATCATACTATGGTAACCAAAGAGCTCAATCACTTACTACAACAAACCATTTTACTTCCAGGGATTAACTGAGGCTGCACTTCAGTGTCTTTTCATTCTGAATATTCCATGTTCAATTGGTAAAGAGAAAAGAGAGATAACAGAAGCTTCTGGTTGGAAATAGCACCCATCACTCCCACTGACATTTCATTAACTATCACAAGTAATATGGCTAAGCCTGAAGTAAAAATGTACATAGTAAAGTCCTCCCAAAGAAAGTGACTTGATACTAGTTAATGTGGTTTGTTTGTTTGTTTATTTTATTGAAGTATAGTTGATGTACAGTCTTTATTAGTTTCAAGTATGCAAAGCAGTGGTTCAAGACTTATCCACATTTTTAATTCTCACCCCAACTACCTCAGTTACTGTCAACATAGAAGGCTGTTACAGAATCATTGGCTTTATTCTCCATGCTGTGCTACCATCCCCATGACAACTCATATTATGATTGAGAATTTTTGTGCTCCTTTATCCCCCTCATCCTCCCCACCCACATACCCCAAGTCCTCCCCCATGGTAACCACCAGTCACTTCTCAGTGTCTATGAGTCTATTACTATTTTGTTCACTTTGTTTTGTTTTGTTTTTATATTCTACAAATAAGTGAAATCATATGTTATTTGTCTTTCTCTGCCTGGCTTATTTCACTTAGCACGATACTCTCTAGGTCCATCCATGTTGTCACAAATGGAAGGATTTCTTTGTTTTTATGGCTGAATAATATTCCATTGTGTATAAGTACCACATCTTTTTCCATTCATTCACTGATGGACACTTTGGTTGCTTCCATATCATGGCTATAGTAAATAATGAGGTAATAAACATAGGGGTGCATATGTCTTTTTGAATCAGGGACTTTGTTTTCTTCAGGTAAATTCCTAAAAGTTAAGTTATGGAATTACCATTTTAGTTTTTTTGAAGAACCTCCATACTGCTTTCCATAGTGGCTGCACCAACATACATTTCCTACCAACAGTGCAGGAGTATTCCCATTTCTCTACCTCCTTGCCAACACTTGTTATTTCTTGTCTTTTGGGTAGTGGTTATTCTAACTTGTGTGATGTGATATCTCACTGTGGTTTTGATTCACATCTCTTTGATGATTAGCATTCTGGAGGATCTTTTCATGTGTTGTTGGCCATCTGTATTTATCCTTTGGAAAAATGTCTATTTAGGTCCTCCACCCATTTTTTAATTGGATTATTTGTCTTTTTAGTATTGAGCCATATGAGTTCTTTATATATTCGGATGTTAACCCCTTCTCAGATAAATCATTTGCAAATATATTCTACCATACTGTAGGTTGACTTTTTGTTCTGCGGATGGTGTCCTTTGCTGTACAGAAGCTTCTGAGTTTGATGTAGTCCCACTTGTTCATTTTTTATTTTGTTTCCCTTGCTTGGGGAGATATGTCCAGAAAGAAATCACTCATGCTTATGTTCAAGAGATTTCTGCCTATGTTTTCTTCAAAGAGTTTTATGGTTTCATGTCTTATATTTAGGCCTTTAATCCATTTTGAGTTTACTTTTGTGTATGGGGTTAGACAGTAATCCAGTTTCATTCTCTTGCATGCAGCTGTCCAATTTTCCCAATACCATTTATTGAAAAGACTGTCTTTTCCTCACTGTTTATTCATGGCTCTCTAATCATATATATTAATTGACCATATATGTGTCAGTTTATTTCTGGCCTCTCTGTTCTGTTCTGTTCATCTATGGGTCAGTTCTTATGCCAGTACCATACTACTTTGATTACTGTAGCTTTGTAGTAGAGCTTGAAGTTGGGAAGTGTAATACCCTCAGCTTTGATCTTTCTCAGGATTTGCTTTGGCTATTCATGGTCTTTTGTAGTTCTGTATGAATTTTAGGATTGTTTTCTCTAGTTATTGAAAAATGCTGTTGATATTTGATAAGGATTGTACTGAAACTATAAATTGCTTGGGCAGGATGGCCATTTTGACAATATTAATTCTTCCTATCCATGAGCACAGGATAGATTTCCATTTATTGGTGTAGTTTTTAATTTCTCTCATGGCTGTCTTATACTTTTCAGAGTATAGGTCTTTCACCTCCTTGGTTAGGTTTATTCCTAGATATTTTATTCTTTCTGATACGACTGCAAATGGAGTTGTTTTCCTGATTTCTCTTTCTGCTAGTGCATTTCTGGTATATGGGAATGTATCAAATTTTTATGTACTAGTTTTGTATCCTGCAACTTTGCTAAATTCAATTCTTAGTTCTAATAGTTTTTTGGTGCAGTCTTTAGGGTTTTCTATATATAGTATCATGTCATCTGCAAATAGTAACAGTTTTACTCTTTCCTTACCAATGTGGTTGCCTTTCATCTCTTTCTTTACTCTGATTGCCATGGCTAGCACCTCCAGTACTATATTGAATAAAAGTGGTGAGAGTGGGCATCCTTGTTTTGTTCCTGATCTTAGAGGAAAGACTTTCCATTTTTTGCCATTGAGTATGATATTAGCTGTGGGTTTGCCATATTTGGCCTTTATTGTGTTAAGGTATGTACTCACTATATCCATTTTGTTGAGACTTTTTATCATGAATGGATGTAATTTTGTCAAATGCTTTGTCAGCATCTATTGAGATGATCATCTGGTTTGTATACTTCTTTTGTTAATGTGATGTATGGTATTGATTGATTTATGAATACTGTACCATCCTGGCACATCTGGAATAAATCCCATTTGTTTATGATGGGTGATCCTTTTGATGTATTTTTGAATTCAGTTTGCTCATTTTTTTGAGGACTTTTGCATGTATGTTCTTCAGGGATATTGGTCTATACTTTTCTTTTTTTGTGGTGTCTTTGGTGTTAGTATTAGAGTGATGCTGGCCTCATAGAGTGAGTTTGGAAGTATTCCATCCTCTTCTGTTTTTTTGGAATACTTTAAGAAGGATAGGTGTTAGTTCCTCTTTAAATGTTTGGTAGACTTCAGCTGTGAAGCCATCTGATCCTGCACTTTTGTTCCTTGGGAATTTTTGTTTACCAATTCAGTTTTACTGGTAATTGGTCTGTTCAGATTATCTGCTTCTTTTTAGGCCAGTCTTGGAAGGTGTACATTTCTAGGAATTTGTCCATTTCTTCTAGACTTTCCTATTTATTGGCATATAATTTTTCATAGAATTCTCGAATAATTCTTTGTATTTCTATAGTTTCATTTGGTACTATATCTTTTTCATTTCTGATTTTGTTTATTTGTGTACTCTTTTTCCTTGATAGGGCTGGCTAGGGGTTTGTCTGTCTTCTCAGAGAACCAGCTCTTGGTTTCATTTATTTTTTCTACTGTTTTTATTCTTCTCTATTTTATTTATTTCTGCTCTTCATTATGTTCCTTCTACTAACTTTGGGTTTCACTTTTTCTTCTTTTTCTAGTTTCTCTAGCTGTGAGTTTTAGACTCTTTCTTTGGGATTGTTCTTGCTTTTGAGGTAGGCCTGTATTGCTATGTACTTCCCTTAGAACAACTTTTGTGGAATCCCACATATTATGAACTGTTGTATTTTTGTGTCATATGTCTCCACGTATTCCTTGATTTCTTCTTTGATTTGTTCACTGACACACTGATTATTTAGGAGCATGTTATTTAGCCTCCCTGTGTTTGTGGGGTTTTCTGTTTCGTTTTCTTCATGAAATTTATTTGTAGTTTCAAACTATTGTGATCTGAAAAGATGCTTGATACAAATTCAGTCTTTTTGAATTTATTGAGGACCTTTTTGTGTCCTAATATGTGATATGTTCTGGAAAAATGTTCAATGTGCGCTGTGCACTTGAGTAAAATGTGTATCATGCTGCTTTTGGGTGGAATGTTCTGTATATATCTGTTAAGTCCATATGATCTAGTGTATTGTTCAGTGCCTCTGTTTCCTTATTTATTTTCTGTCTGGTTGATAATGTCCATTGATGTGAGTGGTGTGTTAAAGTCTCCTAATATTATTGGGCTGCAGTCTTTCTTCCCCCTTAGTTATGTTAGTATTTGTTTTTCATATTTAGGTGCTCCTATGTGGATGCATAGATATTTATAATTGTTATAGTTATTTATTTTCTGTTCCTACCACTAGCACCTTGGGGGCAGAGCTCTTTATCTCTCTTGTCTGTTTGTTTATTTTTCCTGATAAATATTAAGTACATAGAACAGAGCTTGTTACATAATAGCTATTAGGTAAAATTTTATCGAATAACTGAATGTGAGAAGATACTTGGTTTATTATATGGTTTTTTTTTTTTTTTGAGAGGGCATCTCTCATATTTATTGATCAAATGGTTGTTAACAACAATAAAATTCAGTATATGGGGGACAACGCTCAATGTACAATCATTAATCCATCTCAAGCCTAATTCTCGTCAGACTCCAATCTTCTGAAGCATAACAAACAAGTTCTTACATGGTGAACGAATTCTTACGTAGTGAATAAATTCTTACATGGTGAACCGTACAAGGGCATTCATCACAGAAACTTTCGGTTTTGATCATGCATTATGACCTATAAACAATCAGGTCAAATATGAATATTCGTTTGATTTTTGTAATTGATTTATATGTTGATCCCACATTTCTCCTGTTATTATTATTATTTTTATTTTTAATAAAATGCTGAAGTGGTAGGTAGATGCAAGATAAAGGTAGAAAACATAAGAAGGCAAATGTAGATGATCAAATGATCAGGTGTGTGCCTATGGACTAAGTATTAATCCAGGCTAGACAAGGGCAGCAAGACATCCACGGATGCAGAAGATTTCTCTCAAAGCAGGGGGGGTGAGGTTCTGAGCCTCACCTCTATTGATCCCCAAATTCTCACCTGATGGCCCCCCTGTGACTGTGCCTGTCTTAGGTTGTTCCTCCCTTGAGGAATCTTACCCGTCTCTGGCTAACCAGTCATCCTCCGGGGCCATACAGGGAAATGTAAAGTTGGTAAGTGAGAGAGAAGCCATATTGTTTGCAAAGGTTAGCTTTTTACTTCTTTGCAGATTTATGCCCTGTGGCTTCTATGCCCAGCACTTGTCTCGAGGTATCTTTACCACCTGGAGGAATTATGATACTCGGTAAATTCGATATGAGGCACGAATTCTATTTAAGGGTTGTAATTAGGAAGGAAGAAGAAAAGCTATAGATGTAGCATATGAAGGAAACATGGGAGGATTGATTATTTCTTGGACATATCTTCTTGTAGAGTACCTTAAGTATGTATAGGTTTTAAACTACTAACTAATTTGCACACACATATTAACATAATAGGAATACGGTGACATAAACAAAGCAAATCTATAATTACCATCCATCTCCAGTGAAGCCAAGAAAACCATTTAGGCACCCTAGGCATTTGTGAAAAATTTTCTATGATATGATGGATATTGTCCAACTGTACTTGAACCATCAGACAAATTAAAGCAGCCCATTTCTGGGATCTGTTCACATCCCGTATGTTCTTTTAACCATAGATAGTCTATAGTCATGAGATTTTGGAGTGCTGCAACTTGCACCCCTCCCAACTCCTGGTTGAGTTCCAACAGTACGGATCCGGTCAAATTCGTTGTCTCACTGTATGCACATGCCAGCCTAGACATCTCCCTCCTCATTCCTATGGCAAGTCCAGGAGACGGTGGGCTGGATGCAGCCACAACCGCAGCATCGTCTGGATCCCTGTGGAGGCTTTTTGATGATCATCCCCCGGCACAAGTCCTCCAGAGAGTGCTGATGCCAGAAGCTCCTCCTCATATCGTATCTTAGTTCATTTTCTGGGTATCCAAGCTAGGCCTTGATCTTCTGCATAGAAACAAACAGACCCTTTGCCTACACTTTGACATGCCCTCTATACCACTGTGCAGATGTCACTGGAGGTCAGCACACAGTAACTGCTTTTTTTTTTTTTTTTTAATTAAGAGAAAGGAATATTATCAGAAAAGAGTACCTCCATAGCTGATCATCTGACACCCTTTAAGTGATCAACATTAAGGATATTTAAAGCATGGGTTGATCTTTGATTTACCAATAGTTTTATCCTGTTAAGGAGTAATCCCCCTTTTCTTTCTTTCTTTCTTTTTTTTTTTTTTTTAATTTTTAATCTACACTTACATGAAGAATACTGTGTTTACTATGCTCTCCCCTATATCAGGTCCCCCCTAACAACCACATTACGGTTACTGTCCATCAGCTTAGCAAAATGTGGTAGAGTCACTACTTGTCCCCTCTGTGTTGTGCAGCCCACCCTCCCCTTTCTCCCTCCCCCCCGTGCATGCTAATCTTAATAACCCGCTTCTTCCTCCCCCCCCCTTATCCCTCCCTGCCCACCCATCCTCCCCAGTTCCTTTCCCTTTGGTACCTGTTAGTCCATTTTTGGGTTCTGTAATTCCACTGCTGTTTTGTTCCTTCAGTTTTTCCCTTGTTCCTATACTCCTCAGATGAGTGAAATCTTTTGGTATTTCTCTTTCTCCGCTTGGCTTATTTCACTGAGCATAATACTCTCCAGCTCCATCCATGTTGCTGCAAATGGTTGGATTTTTCCACTTCTTATGGCTGAGTAGTATTCCATTGTGTATATGTACCACATCTTCTTTATCCATTCATCTACCGATGGACATTTAGGTTGCTTCCAATTCTTGGCTATTGTAAATAGTGCTGCGATAAACATAGGAGTGCATCTGTCTTTCTTAAACTTGATTGCTGCGTTCTTAGGGTAAATTCCTAGGAGTGGAATTCCTGGGTCAAATGGTAGGTCTGTTTTGAGCATTTTGACACACCTCCATACTGCTTTCCACAATGGTTGAACTAATTTACATTCCCACCAGCAGTGTAGGAGGGTTCCCCTTTCTCCACAGTCTCGCCAACATTTGTTGTTGTTTGTCTTTTGGATGGCAGCTATCCTTACTGGTGTGAGGTGATACCTCATTGTAGTTTTAATTTGCATTTCTCTGATAATTAGCGATGTGTAGCATCTTTTCATGTGTCTCTTGGCCACCTGTATTTCTTTTTTGGAGAACTGTCTGTTCAGTTCCTCTGCCCATTTTTTAATTGGGTTATTTGTTTTTTGTTTGTTGAGGCGTGTGAGCTCTTTATATATTCTGGACGTCAAGCCTTTATCGGATCTGTCATTTTCAAATATATTCTCCCATACTGTAGGGTTCCTTTTTGTTCTATTGATGGTGTCTTTCGCTGTACAGAAGCTTTTCAGCTTAATGTAGTCCCACTTGCTCATTTTTGCTGTTGTTTTCCTTGCCCAGGGAGATATGTTCAAGAAGAGATCACTCATGTTTATGTCTAAGAGGTTTTTGCCTACTTTTTTTTCCAAGAGTTTAATGGTTTCATGACTTACATTCAGGTCTTTGATCCATTTTGAGTTTACCTTTGTATATGGGGTTAGACAATGGTCCAGTTTCATTCTCCTACATGTAGCTGTCCAGTTTTGCCAGCACCATCTGTTGAAGAGACTGTCATTTTGCCATTGTATGTCTATGGCTCCTTTATCAAATATTAATTGACCATATATGTTTGGGTTAATTTCTGGGGTCTCTAATCTGTTCCACTGGTCTGTGGCTCTGTTCTTGTGCCAGTATCAAATTGTCTTGATTACTATGGCTTTGTAGTAGAGCTTGAAGTTGGGGAGTGAGATCCCCCCTACTTTATTCTTCTTTTTCAGGATTGCTTTGGCTATTCGGGGTCTTTGGTGTTTCCATATGAATTTTTGAATTATTTGTTCCAATTCATTGAAGAATGTTGCTGGTAATTTGAGAGGGATTGCATCAAATCTGTATATTGCTTTGGGCAGGATGGCCATTTTGACGATATTAATTCTTCCTAGCCATGAGCATGGGATGAGTTTCCACTTATTAGTGTCCCCTTTAATTTCTCTTAAGAGTGACTTGTAGTTTTCAGAGTATAAGTTTTTCACTTCTTTGGTTAGGTTTATTCCTAGGTATTTTATTCTTTTTGATGCTATTGTGAATGGAATTGTTTTCCTGACTTCTCTTTCTATTAGTTCATTGTTAGTGTATAGGAAAGCTACAGATTTCTGTGTGTTAATTTTGTATCCTGCAACTTTGCTGTATTCCAATATCAGTTCTAGTAGTTTTGGAGTGGAGTCTTTAGGGTTTTTTATGTACAGTATCATATCGTCTGCAAATAGTGAGAGTTTAACTTCTTCTTTACCAATCTGGATTCCTTGTATTTCTTTGTTTTGTCTGATTGCTGTGGCTAGGACCTCTACTACTATGTTAAATAACAGTGGGGAGAGTGGGCATCCCTGTCTAGTTCCTGATCTCAGAGGAAATGCTTTCAGCTTCTCGCTGTTCAGTATGATGTTGGCTGTGGGTTTATCATATATGGCCTTTATTATGTTGAGGTACTTGCCCTCTATTCCCATTTTGCTGAGAGTTCTTATCATGAATGGATGTTGAATTTTGTCAAATGCTTTTTCAGCATCTATGGAGATGATCATGTGGTTTTTGTCTTTCTTTTTGTTGATGTGGTGGATGATGTTGATGGATTTTCGAATGTTGTACCATCCTTGCATCCCTGGGATGCACCCCACTTGGTCATGGTGTATGATCCTTTTGATATACTGTTGAATTCTGTTTGCTAATATTTTATTGAGTATTTTTGCATCTACATTCATCAGGGATATTGGTCTGTAATTTTCTTTTTTGGTGGCGTCTTTGCCTGGTTTGGGTATTAGGGTGATGTTGGCTTCATAGAATGAGTTTGGGACTATTCCCTCCTCTTCTATTTTTTGGAACACTTTAAGGAGAATGGGTATTATGTCTTCTCTGTGTGTCTGATAAAATTCTGAGGTAAATCCGTCCTGCCCCGGGGTTTTGTTCTTGGGTAGTTTTTTTATTACTGTTTCAATTTCTTTGCTTGTAATTGGTTTGTTTAACTTTTGTGTTTCTTCCTTGGTCAGTCTTGGGAGGTTGTATTTTTCTAGGAAGTTGTCCATTTCTCCTAGGTTTTCCAGCTTGTTGGCATATAGGTTTTCATAGTAGTCTTTAATAATTCTTTGTATTTCTGTGGAGTCTGTCATGATTTTTCCATTCTCATTTCTGATTATGTTGATTTGTGTTGACTCTCTTTTTCTCTTAATAAATTGGGCTAGAGGCTTATCTATTTTGTTTATTTTCTCAAAGAACCAGCTCTTGGTTTCATTGATTTTTGCTATTGTTTTATTCTTCTCAATTTTGTTTATTTCTTCTCTGATCTTTATTATGTCCCTCCTTCTGCTGACTTTAGGCCTCATTTGTTCTTCTTTTTCCAGTTTTAATAATTGTGATGTTAGACTATTCATTTGGGATTGTTCTTCCTTCTTCAAGTGTGCCTGGATTGCTATATACTTTCCTCTTAAGACTGCTTTCGCTGCATCCCACAGAAGTTGGGGCTTAGTGTTGTTGTTGTAATTTGTTTCTATATATTCCTTGATCTCTATTTTGATTTGTTCATTGATCCATTGATTATTTAGTAGCATGTTGTTAAGCCTCCATGTGTTTGTGAGCCTTTTTGTTTTCTTTGTAGAATTTATTTCTACTTTCATACCTTTGTGGTCTGAAAAATTGGTTGGTAGAATTTCAATATTTTGGAATTTACTGAGGCTCTTTTTGTGAGCTAGTATGTGGTCTATTCTGGAGAATGTTCCATGTGCACTTGAGAAGAATGTATATCCTGTTGCTTTTGGATGTAGAGTTCTATAGATGTCTATTAGGTCCATCTGTTCTAGTGTGTTGTTCAGTGCCTGTGTGTCTTTACTTATTTTCTGCCCGGTGGATCTATCCTTTGGGGTGAGTGGTGTGTTGAAGTCTCCTACAATGAATGCATTGCAGTCTATTTCCCTCTTTAGTTCTGTTAGTATTTGCTTCACATATGCTGGTGCTCCTGTATTGGGTGCATATATATTTAGAATGGTTATATCCTCTTGTTGGACTGAGCCCTTTATCATTATGTAGTATCCTTCTTTATCTCTTGTTACTTTTCTTGTTTTGAAGTCTATTTTGTCTGATATTAGTACTGCAACCCCTGCTTTCTTCTCACTGTTGTTTGCCTGAAATATGTTTTTCCATCCCTTGACTTTTAGTCTATGCTTATCTTTGGGTTTAAGGCGAGTTTCTTGTAAGCAGCATATAGATGGGTCTTGCTTTTTTATCCATTCTATTACTCTATGTATTTTGATTGGTGTGTTAAGTCCATTTACATTTAGGGTGACTATTGAGAGATATGTACTTATTGCCATTGCAGGCTTTAGATTCGTGGTTACCAAAGGTTCAAGGTTAGCTTCTTTAGTATCTTACTGCCTAAGTTAGCTCGCTTACTGAGCTGTTATATACACTGTCTGGAGATTCTTTTCTTCTCTCCCTTCTTATTCCTCCTCCTCCATTCTTCATATGTTGTGTGTTTTGTTCTGTGCTCTTTTTAAGGGTGCTCCCATCTAGAGCAGTCCCTGTAGGATGCCCTGTAGAGGTGGTTTGTGGGAAGCAAATTCCCTCAGCTTTTGCTTGTCTGGGAATTGTTTAATCCCGTCATCATATTTAAATGATAGTCGTGCTGGATACAGTATCCTTGGTTCAAGGCCCTTCTGTTTCATTGCATTAAGTATATCATGCCATTCTCTTCTGGCCTGTAGGGTTTCTGTCGAGAAGTCTGATGTTAGCCTGATGGGTTTTCCTTTATAGGTGACCTTTTTCTCTCTAGCTGCCTTTAAAACTCTTTCCTTGTCCTTGAGCCTTGCCATTTTAATTATTATGTGTCTTGGTGTTGTCCTCCTTGGATCCTTTCTGTTGGGGGTTCTGTGTATTTCCGTGGTCTGTTCGATTATTTCCTCTCCCAGTTTGGGGAAGTTTTCAGCAATTATTTCTTCAAAGAGACTTTCTATCCCTTTTCCTCTTTCTTCTTCTTCTGGTACCCCTATAATATGGATATTGTTCCTTTTGGATTGGTCACATAGTTCTCTTAGTGTTGTTTCATTCCTGGAGATCCTTTTATCTCTCTCTATGTCAGCTTTTATACGTTCCTGTTCTCTGGTTTCTATTCCTTCAATGGCCTCTTGCATCTTATCCATTCTGCTTATAAATCCTTCCAGGGATTGTTTCACTTCTGTGATCTCCTTCCTGACATCTGTGATCTCCTTCCGCACTTCATCCCACTGCTCTTGCATTTTTCTCTGCATCTCATCCCATTGCTCTTGCATTTTTCTCTGCATCTCTGTCAGCATGTTCATGATTTTTATTTTGAATTCTTTTTCAGGAGGACTAGTTAGGTCTGTCTCCCTCTCAGGTGTTGTCTCTGTGATCTTTGTCTGCCTGTAGTTTTGCCTTTTCATGGTGATAGAGATAGTTTGCAGAGCTGGTACGAGTGACTGCTGGAAGAGCTTCCCTTCTTGTTGGTTTGTGGCCTTTTCCTGGGAGAATAGCGACCTCTAGTGGCTTGTGCTGGGCAGCTGTGCGCAGACAGGGCTTCTGCTTCCTGCCCAGTTGCTTTGGGGTTTATCTCCGCTGTTGCTGTGGGCTTGGCCTGGCTGGGGCTGTTCCTCCAAAATGGTGGAGCCCCGTTGGAGGGGGTGCGGCCGGGAGGCTATTTATCTCCGTAAGGGGCCTCTGTGCTCCCTGCTGCCCAGGGGGTTAGAGTGCCCAGAGATCCCCAGATTCCCTGCCTCTGGTTTAAGTGACCTGTCTTGCCCCTTTAAGACTTCCAAAAAGCACTCTCCAAACCAAAACAACAACAGCAACAATGAGAGAGGGAACAGAAAGGAAAAAAAAAAAAGGAAAAAACACGCGATTTTTTTTTTTTTTTTTTTGTCCTCAGGTGCCGGTCCCAGGCGCCCGCTCACTGGTCCTGCTGCCCTGTCTCCCTAGCACCAGAGTCCCTGTCCTTTCAAGGCTTCCAAACAGCACCCACCCACCGGTCCCGCAGGGAAGGAACGCTTGATTTTCTTTGTCCTCAGGCACTGGTCCCAGGCACCCGCTCACCAGTCCCGCCGCCCTGCCTCCCTAGCACCGGGGTCCCTGTCCCTTTTAGGCTTCCAAAAAGCACTCGCAAAAAAGAGAAAAAAAAAGGGGGAAAACGCATGATTTCCTCTGTCCTCAAGTGCTGGTCTCAGGCACCCGCCCCCCTGTCCTGCAGGGAAAAACGTGGGATATTCTTTGTCCTCAGGCGCCGGTCCCAGGCACCCGCTCACCAGTCCCGCCACCCTGACTCCCTAGCACCGGGGTCCCTGTCCCTTTAAGGCTTCCAAAAAGTGCTTGCCAAAAAGAAAAAAAAAAAAGGGGGAAAGACGCGCGATTTCCTCTGTCCTCAGGTGCCGGTCCCAGGCACCTGCTCACCGGTCCCGCCACCCTGCCTCCCTAGCAACGGGGGCCCATCCCTTTAAGGCTTCCAAAAAACATTCGCCAAAAAAAAAACCGCACCAGTTTCTTTCCGCCCGCCGGGTGCCGGGGGGATGGGCGCTCGGCTCCCGCCGGGCCGGGGCTTGTATCTTACCCCCTTCGCAAGGCGCTGGGTTCTTGCAGGTGTGGATGTGGTCTGTATGTTGTCCTGTGTTCTGTGGTCTCTATTTTAGGAAGGTTTTTCTTTGGTATATTTTCATAGCTCTATGTGTTTTTGGGAGGAGATTTCCACTGCTCTACTCACTCCGCCATCCTGGCTCCGCCCTCTATTATATGGTTTTTAATTTCCACCTGAAGTCTGTTAGAGTTGCAGTGGTTAAGGTGAATACTATCTCTCTTATTAAAAGAAGTAAAAAGATCACAGGCTTACACAGCAATTAATTTATTACTGACAGTTAACTTCCAGTGAAGATATAAGAATATAGTAGAAGGTAATGAATAATATTCCAATGATAAGTGGATGAGGGGCCCATTGCTGGGTCTATAGCTTCGTAATTGGCTGCTTGGCCTCAGACAAGTTTCCTTTGCTAACAGAATTCATATGGCAATATGCCTAACTCAAAGGGATGTGTTAAGATTAATCTAGTCCAGTAATGGCATTTCTTTTCTTCTCTTACCTCTTAATTATTCTAGAATGATTTCCTAAAGAAGAAGTTTGCTGAGACATCTGGAAATTAATTTGATCCCTAATGAAAGAGAGATTTATATGAGAAGAATGTCTTTTTCAATCCTCTTCTCCCTCTCTTTCTGCTTAGATGCTGTTGGGTGCAGAGGACATGCCAGAAGCTATGGTAGCCATGTTCTGACCATGAAGTAACAAATATGGGGATGAAAACAAAAACATAGAGAATGAAGGGTTAGAGCGATGGGAAGAACCAGTGTCTTTCATCACTTCATTGAGCTGCCAACACAACCCTGCAGTTGCCTACCTACAGAATTTGTGATAAGCAAACAAATCACATACTTAAACAGTGGTTTAAGACCCTCTAATTTAGGTATTTTGTTCTGGGAGCTAAATGTATCCTAACTAAGAGGGAACATATGGGACAAAAACATCACAACTTCTCATAATACAGCAATGTCTTTAAAACATCTGACATTAGTAAGGAAAACAGATTAACTGAGGAACTTTGATATACCACCAGTATATTTGATATAGTCAAATGCTAGATGTAGGCTGGTTTGACTAACTATAAATGTGAGAACTTCAGAAAACAATTAACTTGATATTTTCTTACATTGACCCAGAGATGTAGTTTGAATATTTTTTTTGTCAACTAGCTGTTTTAAAATTACATAGATTCAGTAGTAAATTAAAACATTCTATGCCATGGTTTATCACCATATTAATGTGGAAATGCAAAATACATAGTGCTTATTTTACTATTCACCTAGCCTAGAGGCTTGACTTTGAAAGGGTCTAGTACTAATTTGTGGCTAAATATGGTTTTATAATTTCATAGTCAATGGGCATAACTTGGACATATCTGGCAATCAGTATGGGACTTTGAGTATTAATGCATCACCTGTAGAAAATGGATGTTTTGCTCCAGACTTGGAAAGATGTGGGTTTCAGAAGGAGACATAAGAGCCAAAAAGCTATGTTTGCCCAATAAGGAAATGGCCGGCGACACAGAAGGGGAATAAATGGCATTCCAATTGAATTGAAAGGTGTATTAGTAATGAATTCATTTGGTAGTAAATAACAGAAAATTTTATACCATGGCTTAAATAGGGTTTTATTGGTTACATGAAACAGTAAGTTACAGTGTGGGAAATTCAGGACTGCCACAATGGTTCAGTGATGCCACTAAGAACTAATGCAGTTTACATCCTCAGCTCCTCCATTCTTAGAATACATTCATTAACTTTTATATTTCCTATCTCAGGGTTGAAGAACAGAATTTTCACCTTATGTTGGCATTCTTGGGCAGAGGAAGGGTGAAGACTAGGTTTTGACTTCTGATTTGGGGAAGCAAACCTCAGACTTGTGATGAGACCTCATTGGTCAGAACTGTGTCCTAAGCCTACCCTTGACAGGTAGGTAGAGTGGGAAATAGAGCAGAAGAATAATCAAGAGTGAAAAGAATCACAAATGGGTTCCGGAGACTCAGTAAAGAGTGTGATTATATGGAATAATGGTTATTATTATTTTTATGGTCTTTCCTATCTGGAACTGAGAAAGTATTTGGGAATCTTTATAAATACAGAGGAGGAAGCATCTCTTTCTATCATGGTAGCCCCATTCCTCCTGCCTATGATCCACTCTCTTCCTCCATTTCTCCTATAAGAACATCGCCCTTCGGCGGAATCAACTATATGATTTTCAGTGCCCAGCACAGAATGAAAATGCAGGGCTCTGACTGAGGTTCGGGAAGTCAGTCTCCCATTCTGACAGGCCCACCACCACAACCACAGCTGTGGGTGACCCCCAAGGGGCTGCAGCCTCTGACTCTGCCTGGCTTGGAAGCCCACAAGAAGCCTCTGTTAAAGTGCCATCAAAGGTGCCTTTCCTGACTCTTCCAGTTCTTTCTTGCCCTAGTTGTGTGCTGTGTGTAGTCATGACTATAAGCTTAGCCTGATTATAAGTTTCTTGGGTGGTTGTCACTGCCCCTTACACCATTCTTAACTTCAACCCAGAGCTGAGCCCTTCGTATACACCTGACACATCATGAATTGTTCTTGCCCTTTGTCCTTAACCAACGCAGGTGATCTCTTACTGGTAGTAATGACTCCTATCCGGTGGCCAGCAGTGGAGTCCTGCCCTATATTGTAAAGATAAATCTTTGCTACAGAGACCCTTTCTCAAAATCTTCCCTATATTCCAGTTTGGTGTTCTCCATGAGGACTCCAAGGCCAAGGCTTCCTGGGGCATTAAGGCCATATGAAGCATCCCAATGCAAGAAGGACTTTATAAACAGAACACATTTTCTCCCTTCTGGCTTTAGACTTAGTTTCTCCTTTAATTCCTATTAAGAGTCAGGACCTGACATTGTCTATTTGCTGTGCAGTGTCACATTCAGAGAAGTAGCTCAGCAGTCAAAAAGTAATTAGAAGCAATCCCCACCTTTTACCGATATTTCTTGAAGAAGGTCCAAGGGATTTAATGCATAATTCATATGAACATCCTCACATTCTGCCACTGACCCCAGAAACCTTTGCGTCCACACCATATAATCCACTTCCTGTGAAAACTCTTACAGAAGCACATTTTATTTGGCTCTTAGAATCTTCACTGTCTCTCTTGCTTTATCAGATTTTATCTTTTGTTTTCCTTTGAGTGTAAATGTAGTTTCTCCTGAGCTCATCCACCCCAAAAGACACAGAAAGGTCCCGGAACTTCTCTGACAGGTTCAGATATGCCCTTTGAACTTTGGAGACAGAGAGACAGTGAGAAACTTCACTTTTGGGGGTGGGGGTAGGAGAAGATGGAAATATTCATAACTGAATATCTTCTAAAAGCCCCATCTCTCTGAAAATCACTGCCCATGCCTTCTCCAGACAGAGAAGGGATCTGTCTCACTGAGCACACCCAGAACTGTGCTTGGGGGCAGAGAGCCAAGTTCCATTTCTGCTTATCATGGGAAAGAGCTTAGGGTACTTAGATTTAAGCTGCACTGAATCTAGTATCATTCATCTGTTTATGTTCTTTTAAAAAAGCTTTTAAAAATTCAGTGCAGAACAACAACAACAACAAAGCAAATTGTCCTTTGATTCCATAATGGCTTTTATTCCCCAGAACTGTAGTGTGCAAATAAAGGAAAGCAAATTATGTTCTGAATTAAACTTTTCTTGCTTCAGCTAGGCTGAGTCACCTTTGATGTTCCATTTTTTTTTTTTTAGCAGAGCTGGCCACACACATCTAGAGCTATTTTAGAAGATATCACACACAAATCTGCAAACTTTAGGGTGTTCTACTTAAGGCAAGTCATCTAAAGGAAGGTAACTGAGCTGAATTTACCCAAACATTTCCCTAGGCTTTGGTTGCCTCCCAAATCTATTGGTATCCACAGTAGCATCCAGAATATTAAAGTACAATCATTATAGATTCAGGCCTCTCCAGTCCTCCTGGATGTACCACAGATGGCAAGATGCAATCATAGAAGCAAGATAAGTGCATTGAACTTCCTGCATATATCCCATGGTAGTGAGATAAGAAAATGGTAAGCGATTTTTAGTAAACACTTCTGATTGTTTCTTAGACTTTCAAATAGCCAAGAACACAAGCTAGAGCCTGTGGTTCTAATAACTTCAATAAATCCATAGCAGATTCAGAAAGATAGCTATCTGTAGAGGGTGAGAAGAGAGGAATATAGAATGTACGTAATCCACATTAAGCAGAGGACCTAAAAATTCGTATTGTACATCCCTGTGCTTTTCCCATAGGATTTGTGTTTTCAGTGAATGTTCAACATGAATGAATCCTTAGAGCCTGCACATCAGCAGGAGCTCACCAAGTTTTCTAAAGGAGTGACTTGGGCATCAACCTGCTCAGGGGTTGTACACCTAGACCATGTCTGTAAACTCTGTTTATGATTATGCTAGTTTTATTTAGGTAATGTACATATTCAGGGTCTCCTGGAGAGCACTGATGGGGATTATTGGAGCAAGAGGCGTTGGCTGGCACTCTTACAAGCCACACTTACCTCGGTGCCATATGTATGTACAGTCCAATCTTCCAAAGAATGAAATTATCATTCTAAAATATTTTTTAAGAAAGACATGTTCACTTTTAATGGTTGGAAACAAACATCCAGTGAAGCCACTTAATCAACTGGACACCTCTGAGTTTTTGGAGGCTTAAAAGAGGCAGTTTGTTGTATGGTTTGAGACATGGGTTTTAGAGTTAGACTTGTTTTCAAATCTCAGTTCTACCATTTAGTTGTTGTCTGACTTCTGACAAGCCACTTTATCTCTTTGAATCTCACATTCTTTATTTATAAGTAAGCTACTACTTAGGGTTATGTGGATCAAGACGGTTTATGCATAGTTCCCAAGACATTTCTTGGCACCTTGTAGCTGTTATTCTTAATATCACCGTCAATATCATTATAGTATTGAACCAGTATCTGCATTCATGTGTTGCCCCTCAATGTACTTTCCTCATTCATTGACTCAACAGAAAATAGAGTCTATTTTGTCACAGGTCACGAAGACACCAAGTTAAGAAGCTGAAAGTTTGCAAAGTAGAAAGACTTGCAAGTAAATTTCTAAGTACAACCTGGTAATTATGTAGAAAGTGCTAGGGTCTCGCCAAGGAGCAGGCCCTAAATCCTGACTATGGGGAGTGGCATAGGCTTCATAGAAGGGACGATGTATTTTAGTTGGTTCTAAAGGATAAGTATAACTTTATTAGCTGGAGCATGGAATGGTAGTGGTGGCGGGGGGGGGGGGGGGGGGGGAGGATGGAGAATTCCAGGCAGAGAGAAAGAACATTGTATATAAAAGAAAACAAGTTTAGAAGTCCAAAGTTCTTAGAGTGATTAGTACTAAGAAACCAGAGCATAAGCATCATGAAAGGGAGGTTGGGACAGGAGAGGAAATAGCAGAGCAAGAATGTGAATTACAGTAGGAAAGCTTGTGAGGCTGACTGGTTCACATTTGCTCTATGTGCACTGTTGTGTCACTGAGAGGTTTTTAACCTAAGAAATGCCACAGTAAGAGTTGTGTTTTGGAAAGATAATTCTGGTATGTTGTAAAGGATTAATATGGTAGAAATATGAAATGAGATGTAGGAACAGTAATTAGAAAGTTATTGCAATAAGGAGGCATTTTAGATCAGAGGCAGTAGAAATAGACGAAGGTATATTTCAGAGATAAAATGCAGGACTCTGAGTGAAAATGTTTACTCTTTACTACAGAGTCTCTTTCAAATATTCTAGGACAACTTCTGTGAGTTTTCTGGATCTTCCATTTGTCAAACCAAACCCCTCCCACCCCTTTAATTGTTTCAGTTTAGAGATTCCTTGTCTTTCTTAGCAACACCTTTTGTGAGTAACCTAAATTTGTCATTTTCCTCCTTCAAAAAGAGGTACCTGAATTAAAATGTAGACCCATCACATACTATAAAACAGTGTAAGTTGTTAATTTACTATAAAAGGGCATTATCCTTTTAAAAATCTTGTCATAATCCTGGCATCTTTTAAACTTGTGATCAACTGATACCCCCAGATCTGTTTTTGCTTTAACTGTTATTATTGCTACCTTTTAGTATTTGATTTTCAAGGTTTCCACTTGTTCACATAATCTGATATTTTAGCAGACTGAATTAGCTGGGCAGATTTCTGGGAAAATCCTTGGAAGATTGCATTTTGAAATAGCCAAGCAAGAGTGATTTATGAATAGCCACATCTATTAAATTGTTTGGTAAGCTATTGGTGTGGACTTCAAAAAGTCGGTCATGGTTGAAAACACTTATCTTAAATCTGAAGTCCAAGATCACTAATTCTGGAATTTGCTCCAGCACCTCAGACACCACTTTCAAGTGATCTTACACAGCAGAGGAGTTTTGGGGGAAATGGGTGATCTTTCTTAAAAATACATTTAAACTTCATTTGAATCACAGATAATCAACAAATTCACCTATAGGTTATCATAAGCCCAAATTATCTCTACAAATACAAAATGGAATAATGATAGTTCATAAAAAAGCAACAATAAATATTTTTGTTGTTAAACTCATAATGTGGCCTTGGGCATATAACGCTCTCAGTTTATTAGCTACCTCATGTGTAAAGGCATAGGGATGACAACAATAAAAATAATAACAATACCTCATGGGTTCATTACAATCATTAATCATATTTATAAAATAATTAGAATTCTGAAAGGCCTATAAAAAGCAGTATATAGTAAGCATAATATAAATGTTTATTAACCAAATAGGTATCATGTTCTTCCTTCATGACCACAAACTTATGCAGCCAACTCCCACCACTTCTCCCCATGCAAAGAATGAAGATCTCACTCACATTTGCTCTTCTCTAGCTTACCCTCAGCTGAATAAGAATATTTGCTCAAGAAGCATTTCTTAAGCATATACTATATTTCAGACACTGTTTAACTTTTGCTCATAAAAGATTAAGAAGACAAGATCTTTCCTTTAAAAATTTAGAGTTCAGTGGTTTTAACAAATGCATAAACCACCAATTACAGCATAGGTCACATGGACAAATCAGTGACTTCCACCCTTTGAACTTATAAGTATTGGGCATTTATATTCACTTACGTATTTTCTCAAAAAATGGATCCTAGAGTATGAGTGTTACATGTGGTAGGGGGTTGGGGACGGTAATGTATTTTATCCTAAAAATAAGTGCTTAAAAATGCAGGCACTACTGATGTTTTGGGAACAGATGAGAATTACTGAGTAAAGGGACTACTAGAATACAATGGAGATAAAGCTACTGACAAACTAAAGGTAGATAGTAATTATAGGCATATTTATGCATTGTGGAAATTATCGTAGCTAGATTGTTTCAGACATTGTCACCCCAAATGTTTTGCAGTGAGATAGTAAACATAAATATCATAACCTTATCTACATTTGACTGTGCATATTTGATAGTTTATTTTTCAGATCAGTAAAACAACTTTTCCTATCTGTGTTCACCAGGACCCCACAAATAAACCAGAGGTCAAGTGGCACCGTGCAGACATTGATCTTTCACTACCTTACTATGGCCATTCCAAACATTTCCAATCATTTTTCACTGACAGTAGTATCATGAGTCAATTCACCTTGTAGTACTCTGTATTTATTAGGATGACAAGTGAAATGGTCAGACCAGTTGTGTAACATTCCTTCCTGCTTATAGTAGAGTCTAATTGTATTTTTTTCCAATACAGCTAAAGATGAAGCCAGTCTACAACCACTGTTCAACTCAGAAGAGTGTAAACTGGTTCTATTTAGTGCCACTCCCTTTCTTCCATCCCCTCTCCTTCTCTCAGGTTTAGTTCTGGAAAATTTCAGGGTAAATTATAATGATAATGTGGACAGGGCCAAGCCAGGTCTGCAGGCAAAGAAGGCCACCACATGCACTGGGACTTCAGTGGGTGCAGTGGGGGCTGCCTGTGAGGGCCATGCTCCCCTGCGGCGGACAGCAAGGCAGGCCAGCTGGCTTTGGGCACTGGATGGGCCTCACTGGGGTGATGGCTGAATGTTCTGAAAATGATGATATGGTCCACAGAGCTTTTGAAAACATTGAAAATGTCCGTTGAGAGTGACTTGGCTAAGACATCTCCCATTCCTCTATGAACCCGGCAGCCAGATGCACCATGTTCCTACAATCCTTATTTTCTGTGCTTCTGCTCTCAAACACATTGCCTCCATTTTTATGTTTTTGACACAGAGACACCTAAAATAATGCATTGAATAGAATTTAAGCATTTGAAAACACTAGAGACAGAAACTGGCTGGCTATTTTTGCTTTCTACCGTGTTAAACTTGAGGACATGGACCAGGATCTATTAACTGCTTGAATGGAGATATTTAGGGGAAAGAAGGGATGGGTTGGGAAGGGGTGAGAAATATAAGCAAGAGAAAGGAAAATCAGTTAGTATTTTAAACGATAATGTAGAAGCCTCTCACATATTATGGACCTTGGAATGAAGTTGCTTGGATTCAATTCTTATTCTGGCACTTGCTAGCTGAGTACCATTCAAGTGATTTTATCTCTGTGAGCCTCAACAGTGTCCTCATCAGCAGGTGAGGACAAGAATAGCACTTTTCCATGGGCGGTTATGAGGGTGAAATGCAGAAATATGTAACATACTTAGAATCATGTACATAATAAGCACTCAAAAGTTAAAATGTTTTATTGAATTTGTTTTTTAGATTCTCGTATTTATAAACCTCAAAAAATACATTTTACCAATCCAAAAATGGCCCACTATTTGGAATGGTTAAACTAGTAATCTTGTAATTATGGTCTCATAAAAGGTAACTAATAAGACTTTATAAATATTCAGACAAAAGGAGCTTGAGGATTGAGTTCTAGTTGCTATGGATGTAAAGACAATGGAGAGCTCCTCAAGTTTAGGAAGGAAAAGAAGAGTCTAGAAAGGGGTAGAAAAACTAACCAATGGTGCAGAATCTCTTAATTGACCTTAAATTTAATGACCATTTGAACTACTTTCCTGCTGGTAGGAATTTTTGCTTTTGTTTTGTTTGTTTCTATCAGAAGATATTCTCCATGGGAACGTATTTCTGGTTATAAATAGGAAATCAATGGTAAGGCAGGTTTCCCTTTGCTGAACTTATCGATTCTATAAAACGGAAGCTGCTTATATATACATCTGGCCAGGGCAAAGGGCACTCTGCAAGGAGTCCGGCTTGTGTCCTTCTAGACTAACTGCCTTTCTTGGCCCTTTCAAATCCCAGGGATGAAAAGGACAAGGAGTGTCCCTCTGCTACATACAAACTCACAGCCATTCTGATGACAAGAAAGCAGTGTTACTTCCCAATGTGTCTTTGTTCGAGTGATAGCAGGCCCATTGAAACCTCCTGACAGAGCTCATTGAAAATAATAGGCCCCATTATCTTCACTGGCAATGCTGCCATGAGAGCTTCAAAAACTGAAATAATGACAGCACATATTGGATGTATAGTAGAAAGGCATAGCGTGATTATGGGCAATTTCTGGCTCTTTTCTACCCACCTCTACAAATGAGCAGAGGGCAGTGGGGCAAGGCTGGAACGCACAACGAGGGAGCGTTTCATCTCTGTGCCCTTTTGGATATTTGCATGTTTTGAACTTGAATGTTCTATCTTAAGTGATTTGTAAAAGTAAAATATCGGTTTTGGACTTGCTTCAGAAACCAGACTTTGGAGGTAATGGGTTCATTAATTTAGTGCTGAGATGATGTCATGTTTGGTTATTGGGTGGGGACTGCCACTGTGAAATTGGGGTGAAGCTTCTGAGAGACAGAAGTGCAGTAACGTGGGGCGACACAGGTCTCAGAGGGTAGAGGATGGCTTCTGTGAGCACACAGCGTTCTTCCTTTCCCTAAGTTAGCTCTCTCTGGAACCCCAGATGTTCCCAGCAAATCTGATTTTCTGGATTGGGAGGAACAAATGGTAAGGGATAAAATCTGGAAGGGAAGGAAATATCAGCCCCCAGAAAAACACACTAGGCTGTGAGATATTACTAGGGAAAACCTCCCCTGGGGACTCAGTGACAGCTGAGCAGGGAAGAGCTCCCTCAGCGGGAGAACAGGCTCTGTGCCATTAAAGGGTGGAAAAGGGAATATTTGTTTTCTGGGGGAACCTTTCTTTCTGTCGCTTGTTATTATCTCTGTTTTCAGGAATGAAATGTCTTAAAATCACCAACCAACACACACAGACATTATTATTTTCCTTTGAAGTAACTCTAAAGAGCGCACTGAGCTGTGTACATCACCCTTGGGGCACATATGTAATGTAAGAACAAGATGGTCTCCTGCTTCCCTGGTGCCTGACTATAGGTGGGGAGAGGCCAGTGGCAGTAACAGTGGCATCTGGCTCTTGTGGGAAAATGAGAAGTGACAAGAAGGAAAAGGATATCTAATAGAAACTGTCCACAAATCTGTCCAGTGGTTGAGGCTGGCAGTTACATCCCCCATCCCAGCCAGGAAATACTGAGAAGCAGCTAGAGGAGCTTATTGGACTGATGTCTGTGTAAGAAGTATACTTCCTCACCCTCTTCATCCCCCTTCTGGCATATGCTCTCCTATATTCAATCTGGCATGTGAATACTTCCTTCAAGGGACTCCATCCAGGTACCAGTGTTATTTTAGTTGAGAGATGTTATCCCTTGGGAAACATGTGCCAGCATGCTTTACCAGCAAGCATGATCAAATGTGTGACACACAGATGCCATGCATAACCCCACCTTGTCGCACTAAACCACAGAGAAGCCTGAACTAGCAAAAGGCACAAGATGATTCTCTGGGCTGCTTGGAATCTACAAAGCCTCTATGCATTTACGCCTCCTCTGCATTTAGAATAAAAGCTCCTTCAGAGTGATAACAGTTCTGTCTGCACGCCTGGCACCTAATGAGTGCTCCATAGATATTTCTGAATTAAACTGTCAACCAAGTATGAAAATCATTACTACTAAAAGTAAACTGTGAGAACATTTTAAAGAAAGAATTATATTTCTTGTTTATAGTTATAGCTTCTTAAATTATGTAATTTTGCCTTTCTAAATGCTCTTAGAAATGGAATTCAAGGCCAGAATTTCATTATATTTATTAAACTCTTATCTTATTTCCTTCAGCCTCCTGAACAAACTTCCAGAGACTAGATAGCTTAAAAAACAACAAAATTTGTTTCTCACAGTTCTGGAGTCTGGGCAGTTGAAGATCAAGGCACCGGCAGGTTTGCTGCCTGGTGAGGGCCTACTTCCTCTCTCATGAAGGCACCTTCTCACGTGTGCTCATATGGGGGAAAAGGCTAGAAGCTCTGTGGGGCTTCTTTCCTAAGGGCACTGGTGTCATTCAGGTAGGCTCTACTCTTGTGACCTAATCACATCTCAAAGGCCTACCTTCTAGTAGCCTTTCTTTGGGAGTTAGGATTTCAACATATGAATTGAGGGAGGCAGGGCCCAACATCTAGACTATAGCAAACTCCAGATAAAATTTCTTCTCTTCCTTTTAATTCTGGCAAGGGACTTTACTTTCAGCCCATTTCAATATTACAGGTTCTTTCCCCTGAATTTCCTCTCCTAACAGTAAACTCATCTTCTTGTCTACCATGCTCATTTAGTCCTCTTGTTTTTGGGGGAAGTGGGTGTAAGGGTAGTATTTATTTATATCCCTATTTATGTGTTCATTTATTTAGCCTTTATGCAAAAATGCTGACCTGCTGAATGAAAAGTCGTAACAATCAACAGGAAAAAATTACACAATGGGTTCCACTTTTCTTCAGTTTCTCAATATTTATTAAGGTTTAGTCCAAGAGTAACAC
Source organism: Manis javanica (assembly GCF_040802235.1). Taxonomy (NCBI): domain Eukaryota; kingdom Metazoa; phylum Chordata; class Mammalia; order Pholidota; family Manidae; genus Manis; species Manis javanica. The sequence goes on from NC_133163.1 coordinate 72,128,635, forward strand.
AAATGGGATCATTGGTGTGCTCATTTAAATCACAGATTGCAGGCTTTACCCCAAATCTTCTAAATTGGCATCTTTGGGAATGGGCTTCAGAAGTCCTGTGTTTACGGGAGTCTGTCCAGCTGGGAATAACCCAGATGGTTCTTATCCACACAAGTGTGTGAGAACAGCTAAATCTAGGCCTCAGAAAGCATAGCTAAGCCCATGTTTCCGGGTTAAACTTCATAATTATAGCTTCCAAACAAAATGAATAAATTCTGTATTATCTCTCAAAAGCAATCTCTCAATACTGCACTGTATTTTCTGTTCATAGTGTAAGTAGCAATAATGAAGACTTTTCCATTGCCATAGATTTTGTTTTAAGGGGCTGGAGGGGAGATAAGGAACAATGTATTTCCACTCTTAGGGTATGTTCTGTTGTAGAATTGGCTGTGAATTAAAATCTGCTGAGTGTTCAATAGTGCAGTCTGTCAACAGTACACACAAAGAACTAACCTTCTTTCAAGAACAGTGTTTAGGGATCTTTTGAATCTCTTTCTCCCTTGAGTGTACCTCAGAGTGCGCCAATATTAACAGCTTTCTCTTTTTTTTCTTTTTTTTTGAGAGGGCATCTCTCATATTTATTGATCAAATGGTTGTTAACAACAATAAAATTCTGTATAGGGGAGTCAATGCTCAATGCACAATCATTAATCCATCTCAAGCCTAATTCTCATCAGTCTCCGATCTTCTGAAGCATAACAAATAAGTTCTTACATGGTGAACAAATTCTTACATAGTGAGTAAGTTCTTTCATGGTGAACAGTACAAGGGCAGTTATCACAGAAACTTTCAGTTTTGATCACACATTATGAACTATAAACAATCAGGTCAAATATGAATATTCGTTTGATTTTTATACTTGATTTATATGTGGATCCCACATTTCTCCCTTTATTATTATTATTTTTATTTTTAATAAAATGCTGAAGTGGTAGGTAGACGCAAGATAAAGGTAGAAAACATAGTTTAGTGTTGCAAGAGAGCAATTGTAGATGATCAGGTGTGTGCCTGTAGACTAGGTGTTAATCCAAGCTAGACAAGGGCATTAAAACACCCACGGATGCAGAAGGTTTCTCTCAAAACAGGGGGGCTGAGGTTCTAAGTTTCACCACTGTTGATCCCCAATTTCTTACCTGATGGCCCCCCTGTGACTGTGCCTGTCTTAGGTTGTTCCTCCCTTGAGGAATCTTACCCGTCTCTGGCTAATCAGTCATCTTCCGGGGCCATAAAGGGAGATGTAAAGTTGGTAAGTGAGAGAGAAGCTTTTTTGAAAGGTTAGCTTTTTACTTCTTTGCAGATTTATGCCCTGTGGCTTCTATGCCCAGCATGTGTCTTGAGGTATCTTTACCACTTGGAGGAATTATGATACTCGGTAAATTCGATATGAGGCACGAATTCTATTTAAGAGTTGTAATTAGGAAGGAAAAGAAAAGCTAGAGAAGTAGCAGACGGAAGAAAACATGGGAGGATTCATTAATTCTTTGACATATCTTCTTGTAGAGTAACTTAAGCATGTATAGGTTTTAAACTGCTAACTAAATTGCACACACACATTAACATAATAGGAATACAGTTACATAATCAAAGCAGATCTATAGTTACCAGCCATCTCCAGTGAAGCCAAGAAAACCAGTTAGGCACACTAGGCATTTGTGGAAATTTGTCTATGATATGATGAATATTGTCCAACTGTACTTGAACAGTCTGGGAGAAATCAGACTAATTAAAACAACCCATTCCTGGGAACTGTTCACATCCCATATGTTCTTTTAACCATAGATAGTCTGTAGTCGTAAGATTTTGGAGTGCTGCAACTTGCACTTCTCCTAATTCTTCATTGAGTTCCAACAGTATAGATCCAGTCAAATTTGTTGTTTTACTGTATGCACAGGCCAGCTTAGATATCTCCTTCTTCATTCCAATGACAAGTCCAGGAAATGGTGGGATGGATGCAGCTACAACTGCAGCATCACCTGGATCTTTGTGGAGGTTTTTTGATGATCATCTTCTGGTATGAGTCTTCCAGAGAGTGATGATGTTGGAAGTTCTTCTTCATATCATATCTTAGTTCATTTTCTGGGTAGCCAAATTACACTTTGATCTTCTGTATAAACACAAACAGACCCTTTGCCCACACTTTGATATGCCCTTTATACCATTGTGTAGAACTCATTGGAGGTCACCACACAGGAACTGCTTTTGTTTTTAAGAGAAAGGAATATTATCAAAAAAGTGTACCTCCATAGCTGATCATCTGACACCGTTTAAGTGATCAAAATTAAAGATATTTAAAGCATGTGTTAATCATTGATTTACCATTAGTTTTATCCTATCAAGGAGAAATCCCCCTTTTCTTTTTCTTTCTTTCTTCCTTCCTTTCTTCCTTCCTTCCTTCCTTCCTTCCTTCCTTCCTTCCTTCCTTCCTTCCTTCCTTCCTTCCTTCCTCCCTCCCTCCCTCCCTCCCTCTCTCTCTCTCTCTCTCTCTCTTTCTTTCTTTCTTTCTTTCTTTCTTTCTTTCTTTCTTTCTTTCTTTCTTTCTTTTCTTTCTTTCTTTCTTTCTTTCTTTTCTTCTTTACAGTCACTGTCCATCAGCATACCAAAATGTTGTAGAATCACTACTTGTCTTCTCTGTCTTGTACAGCCCTCCCCTTTCTCCCTCCCATCCCATGCATGATAATCTTAATACCCCCTTTCTTCTTTCCCCCCTTATCCCTCCCTTCCCACCCATCCTCCCCAGTCCCTTTCCCTTTGGTACCTGTTAGTCCATTCTTGGGTTCTGTGATTCTGCTGCTGTTTTCTTCCTTCAGTTTTTCCTTTGTCCTTATACTCCACAGATGAGTGAAATCATTTGGTATTTCTCTTTCTCCGCTTGGCTTATTTCACTGAGCATAATACCCTCTAGCTCCATCCATGTTGTTGCAAATGGTAGGATTTGCCCTCTTCTTATGGCTGAGTAGTATTCCATTGTGTATATGTACCACATCTTATTTATCTATTCATCTACCGATGTACATTTAGGTTGCTTCCAATTCTTGGCTATTGTAAATAGTGCTGCAATAAACATAGGGGTGCATCTGTCTTTCTTAGACTTGATTGTTGTGTTCTTAGGGTAAATTCCTAGGAGTGGAATTTCTGGGTCAAATTGTAGGTCTGTTTTGAGCATTTTGATGAACCTCCATACTGCTTTCCACAATGGTTGAACTAATTTACATTCCCACCAGCAGTGTAGGAGGGTTTCCCATTCTCCACAGCCTCACCAACATTTGTTGTTGTTTTTCTTTTCGATGGCAGCTATCCTTACTGGTGTGAGGTGATATCTCATTGTAGTTATAATTTGCATTTCTCTGATAATTAGCGATGTGGAGCATCTTTTCATGTGTCTGTTGGCGATCTGTATTTCTTTTTTGGAGAACTGTCTATTCAGTTCCTCTGCCCATTTTTTAATTGGATTATTTGTTTTTTGTTTGTTGAGGCGTGTGAGCTCTTTATATATTTTGGACGTCAAGCCTATATTGGATCTGTCATTCAAATATATTCTCCCATACTGTAGGGTTCCTTTTTGTTCTATTGATGGTGTCTTTTGCTGTACAGAAGCTTTTCAGCTTAATATAGTCCCACTTGTTCATTTTTGCTGTTTTCCTTGCCCAGGGACATATGTTCAAGAAGGGGTCACTCATGTTCATGTCTAAAAGGTTTTTGCCTATGTTTTTCTCTAAGAGTTTTATGGTTTCATGACTTACATTCAGGTCTTTGATCCATTTTGAATTTACTTTTGTGTATGGGGTTAGACAATAGTCCAGTTTCATTCTCCTACATGTAGCTGTCCAGTTTTGCCAGCACCATCTGTTGAAGAGACTGTCATTTTGCCATTGTATGTCCATGGCTCCTTTATCAAATATTAATTGACCATATATGTTTGGGTTAATTTCTGGAGTCTCTAATCTGTTCCACTGGTCTGTGGTTCTGCTCTTGTGCCAGTACCAAATTGTCTTCATTACTGTGGCTTTGTAGTAGAGCTTGAAGTTGGGAAGTGATATCCCCCTTACTTTATTCTTCTTTTTCAGGATTGCTTTGGCTATTCGGGGTCTTTGGTGTTTCCATATGAATTTTTGAATTATTTGCTCCAGTTCATTGAAGAATGTTGCTGGTAATTTGAGAGGGATTGCATCAAATCTGTATATTGCTTTGGGCAGGATGGCCATTTTGACAATATTAATTCTTCCTAGCCATGAGCATGGAATGAGTTTCCATTTCTTAGTGTCCCCTTTAATTTCTCTTAAGAGTGACTTGTAGTTTTCAGGGTATAGATCTTCCACTTCTTTGGTTAGGTTTATTCCTAGGTATTTTATTCTTTTTGATGCAATGGTGAATGGAATTGTTTTCCTGATTTCTCTTTCTATTGGTTCATTGTTAGTGTATAGGAAAGCTACAGATTTCTGTGTTTTAATTTTGTATCCTGCAACTTTGCTGTATTCTGATATCTGCTCTAGTAGTTTTGGAGTGGAGTCTTTAGGGTTTTTTATGTACAATATCATATCATCTGCAAATAGTGACAGTTTAACATCTTCTTTACCAATCTGGATTCCTTGTATTTCTTTGTTTTGTCTGATTGCTGTGGCTAGGACCTCTACTACTATGTTAAATAACAGTGGGGAGAGTGGGCATCCCTGTCTAGTTCCTGATCTCAGAGGAAATGCTTTCAGCTTCTCGCTGTTCAGTATGATGTTGGCTGTGGGTTTATCATATATGGCCTTTATTATGTTGAGGTACTTGCCCTCTATTCCCATTTTGCTGAGAGTTCTTATCATGAATGGATGTTGAATTTTGTCAAATGCTTTTTCAGCATCTATGGAGATGATCATGTGGTTTTTGTCTTTCTTTTTGTTGATATGGTGAATGATGTTGATGGATTTTCGAATGTTGTACTATCCTTGCATCCCTGAGATGAATCCCACTTGGTCATGGTGTATGATCCTTTTGATATACTGTTGAATTCTGTTTGCTGATATTTTATTGAGTATTTTTGCATCTACATTCATCAGGGATATTGATCTGTAATTTTCTTTTTTGGTGTGGTCTTTGCCTGGTTTTGGTATTATGGTGATGTTGGCTTCATAGAATGAGTTTGGGACTATTCCCTCCTCTTCTATTTTTTGGAACACTTTAAGGAGAATGGGTATTATGTTTTCTCTGTGTGTCTGATAAAATTCTGAGGTAAATCCGTCCTGCCCCAGGGTTTTGTTCTTGGGTAGTTTTTTGATTACCATTTCAATTTCTTTGCTCGTAATTGGTTTGTTTAACTTTTGTGTTTCTTCCTTGGTCAGTCTTGGGAGGGTGTATTTTTCTAGGAAGTTGTCCATTTCTTCTAGGTTTTCCAGCTTGTTGGCATATAGGTTTTCATAGTAGTCTTTAATAATTCTTTGTATTTCTGTGGAGTCTGTCGTGATTTTTCCATTCTCATTTCTGATTATGTTGATTTGTGTTGACTCTCTTTTTCTCTTAATAAGTTGGGCTAGAGGCTTATCTATTTTGTTTATTTTCTCAAAGAACCAGCTCTTGGTTTCATTGATTTTTGCTATTGTTTTATTCTTCTCAATTTTGTTTATTTCTTCTCTGATCTTTATTATGTCCCTCCTTCTGCTGACTTTAGGCCTCATTTGTTCTTCTTTTTCCAGTTTTAATAATTGTGATGTTAGACTATTCATTTGGGATTGTTCTTCCTTCTTCAAGTGTGCCTGGATTGCTATATACTTTCCTCTTAAGACTGCTTTCGCTGCATCCCACAGAAGTTGGGGCTTAGTGTTGTTGTTGTAATTTGTTTCTATATATTCCTTGATCTCTATTTTGATTTGTTCATTGATCCATTGATTATTTAGTAGCATGTTGTTAAGCCTCCATGTGTTTGTGAGCCTTTTTGTTTTCTTTGTAGAATTTATTTCTACTTTCATACCTTTGTGGTCTGAAAAATTGGTTGGTAGAATTTCAATATTTTGGAATTTACTGAGGCTCTTTTTGTGAGCTAGTATGTGGTCTATTCTGGAGAATGTTCCATGTGCACTTGAGAAGAATGTATATCCTGTTGCTTTTGGATGTAGAGTTCTATAGATGTCTATTAGGTCCATCTGTTCTAGTGTGTTGTTCAGTGCCTGTGTGTCTTTACTTATTTTCTGCCCGGTGGATCTATCCTTTGGGGTGAGTGGTGTGTTGAAGTCTCCTACAATGAATGCATTGCAGTCTATTTCCCTCTTTAGTTCTGTTAGTATTTGCTTCACATATGCTGGTGCTCCTGTATTGGGTGCATATATATTTAGAATGGTTATATCCTCTTGTTGGACTGAGCCCTTTATCATTATGTAGTATCCTTCTTTATCTCTTGTTACTTTTCTTGTTTTGAAGTCTATTTTGTCTGATATTAGTACTGCAACCCCTGCTTTCTTCTCACTGTTGTTTGCCTGAAATATGTTTTTCCATCCCTTGACTTTTAGTCTATGCTTATCTTTGGGTTTAAGGCGAGTTTCTTGTAAGCAGCATATAGATGGGTCTTGCTTTTTTATCCATTCTATTACTCTGTGTCTTTTGATTGGTGCATTAATTCCATTTACATTTAGGGTGACTATTGTGAGATATGTACTTATTGCCATTGCAGGCTTCAGATTCGTGGTTTCCAAAGGTTCAAGGTTAGCCTCTTCAGTGTCTTACTACCTAACTTAGCTCGCTTATTGAGCTGTTATATACACTGTTTGGAGATTCTTTTCTTCTCTCCCTTCTTATTCCTCCTCCTCCATTCTTCATATGTTGTGTGTTTTGTTCTGTGCTCTTTTTAGGACTGCTCCCATCTAGAGCAGTCCCTGTAAGATGCCCTGCAGAGGTGGTTTGTGGGAAGCAAATTCCCTCAGCTTTTGCTTGTCTGAGAATTGTTTAATCCCACCATCATATTTAAATGTTAGTCGTGCTGGATACAGTATCCTTGGTTCAAAGCCCTTCTGTTTCATTGCATTAAATATATCATGCCATTCTCTTCTGGCCTGTAGGGTTTCTGTCGAGAAGTCTGATGTTAGCCTGATGGGTTTTCCTTTATAGGTGACCTTTTTCTCTCTAGCTGCCTTTAAAACTCTTTCCTTGTCCTTGATCCTTGCCATTTTAATTATTATGTGTCTTGGTGTTGTCTTCCTTGGATCCTTTCTGTTGGGGGTTCTGTGTATTTCCGTGGTCTGTTCAATTATTTCCTCCCCCAGTTTGGGGAAGTTTTCAGCAATTATTTCTTAAAAGCGACTTTCTCTCCCTTTTCCTCTCTCTTCTTCTTCTGGTCCCCCTATAATATGGATATTGTTCGTTTTGGATTGGTCACATAGTTCTCTTAGTATTGTTTCATTCCTGGAGATCCTTTTATCTCTCTCTATGTCAGCTTCTATACGTTCCTGTTCTCTGGCTTCTATTCCTTCAATGGCCTCTTGCATCTTATCCATTCTGCTTATAAATCCTTCCAGGGATTGTTTCACTTCTGTGATCTCCTTCCTGACATCTGTGATCTCCTTCCGCACTTCATCCCACTGCTCTTCCATTTTTCTCTGCATCTCATCCCATTGCTCTTGCATTTTTCTCTGCATCTCTGTCAGCATGTTCATGATTTTTATTTTGAATTCTTTTTCAGAAGGACTAGTTAGGTCTGTCTCCCTCTCAGGTGTTGTCTCTGTGATCTTTGTCTGCCTGTAGTTTTGCCTTTTCATGGTGATAGAGATAGTTTGCAGAGCTGGTACGAGTGACAGCTGGAAGAGCTTTCCTTCTTGTTGGTTTGTGGCCTTCTTCTCATCGGAGAATAGCGACCTCTAGTGACTTGTGCTGGGCAGCTGTGCGCAGACAGGGCTTCTGCTTCCTGCTGTGCTGCTATGGAGTTTATCTCCACTGTTGCTGTGGGCGTAGCCTGGCTTGGGCTGCTGCTCCAAAATGGTGGAGCCCCATTGGAGGCGGAGCGGCTGGGAGGCTATTTATCTCTGTAAGGGGCCTATGTGCTCCCTGCTGCCCAGGGGGTTAGCATGCCCAGAGATCCCCAGATTCCCTGCCTCTGGACTAAGTGTCTTGCCCTGCCCCTTTAAGACTTGCAAAAAGCACTCTCCAAACCAAAACAACAATAGCAACAACAAAAGAAAAAAGAAAAAAAAAGAAAAACACACGATTTTCTTTGTCCTCAGGCGCCAGTCTCAGGCACCCGCTCACCGGTCTTGCTTCCCTGTTTCCCTAGTGTCCAGGACCCCGCACATGCACTGTGTCTGCTGTCTGGTCTGGATGGCTGGGGCTGGGTGTTCAGCAGTCCTGGGTTCTTTCTCCTTCCCTGCTGACTCCTCTTCACCCACCAGGAGCTGGGGGGAGGTGCGCTCAGGTCTCGCCAGTCCAGGGCTTGTATCTTACCCCCTTCGTGAGGCGCTGGGTTCTCGCGGCTGTGGATGTGGTCTGGATGTTGTCCTGTGTCCTCTGGTCTCTATTTTAGGAAGAGTTGTCTTTGTTATATTTTTATAGATATATGTGGTTTTGGGAGGAGATTTCTGCTGCTCTACTCACGCCGCCATCGTGGCTCCGCCCCCCAGCTTTCTCTTTTATAAGACAAAATTACTTTCAGTAATGATCATGTAATAGTGATAATCATTAATTTCTTGATTTATCCTTAATTTTTTTTTAATGAATTAAACAACTTAGAATAAATTTCATCTTTAAATAAGTTTCTCTAATTCCATAAATTATTTCATGTATGCTCTAAAATTTGCACTTACCAGCAATGTGCAGTTCATATTCTATTTCACTCTTGCAAATTTTAAACATGTATACAAAGTTAGTTATACCTTAAAATGATAGAATTTAATAACTGATGTTCTCTTTCTTCATTTTATAATCATGTACAGCCATTGTTTATGTACAATTTAAACTCAGGAATATATAGAACCACAGCATTTGGAAACAAACTTGAAGGAGAGTGAACCATAATGAACTGAATTTGAACCAAACTTGTGTAATTGAGTCCCCATGTGTCAGGGACTGCAGTATAACTGGGAGTTTTCAAGAACCTTTCATGTAGAAATAGTGTTAATTAATGAATAACTAATAAGATATGCTAATATTGAAGGTCACATGTATACTATTAGAACTCAAGCATGGTCTCAGTGACTGTCTAAAAATTAGACCATCAAGAAATTTTTTTGCAATGGAATACTTCATCACTGACATTCTTTAAAATTGCTGTTGCATGGTGATAATGAAAAGCAGACAGTCTATTTATAATGAATTTTATAGTAATAAAGTTACAGTAAATAAATTGTTTATTTCTCTACAAACAGTACTGCACCTCCTTTTTGCTTGTTGCAGGGGTAGTTGATCACATTGCATGCTGTGATTGGCTAGTGGAGAAGTTCAGCGTCTGTGTTTGTCTCTCTTCTAATGTAGTTTGTGTAATTTAAGATGTTGAACTATCTCATCTTAGTAGTTAGGAGACTCTTTTTCTATTCTTGGTTGAATTCCATTGGATGGTGGCAAAATAGCACTGGTGGTGCTGGGCACCTCTGACTCCTACACTGATACCACTTCATGGCATACAGAATTGGCATTTGTTTGCCTGGAAACAGTCACCTAGTTTTATATTATCCTGTGCCTCCTTTAACCTCCAGCTCCTGAATCTGCTCCGGCCAGTACAAGGAGCCTTGCAGCCAGGAGAACATACTTTTGTGGAATGATGTTATGTTTGTGATTTTATTTCATTCTCAGATCCTGCGGAAGTCACTGAAGGAACTATATTTCCCTATTTTGTGGATGACGAAATGGAGGTTCAGTGAACTAGCAAGTGGCAGAGTTACAGTCAGAACTCAAGACTTCTACCTGCTTTCTCCATTTTTGCTTGTATTAGCTCCCTCTTAGGAAGTGTCCCTCATTTCCTGGACTCTGTAAATCCTTTCTGTTTTTTTCATTCTCTCTCTTTCTTGCCCATAAAACATTCTCCCACTATGCCAACCTCCTGGAAATGATAGCATATAATGTGTGTCTACTAGTTAACAGTTCAAAAGGTTTTCTATATTATTTTGTCTTCTCAACTAGCTGTTCCCTGGGAGAAAGAGGTTAATGCAACCTTGTGGTCATATAGATTGTAGGGGTACAGCTGGAGTTAAGGTCTCTGATTCCAGTCTTAAAATCTTTCCACGATACGCCCCACCTTTCCAGTTCTGAGACACTATTTTTGCATCTTATCTCTTGACATTGCATTCCAAGTCATTCAAACGTCATTTACTTTTTGCATATTTGTTAGTATCTTCTCTTTTCCCCAACTGAACTCTAACTTAACTGACTAAAAGGGGGCTGTTTTATGATTCTCGTATGTCTTGCTCTTCCCTATATAGCACTTGCACATTTCTAAGCACATAATGATTTTCAAGAAACTATTTTTAGTCATTGCTTGGATGATTGATTGACTGAAAATATCTCTTTGTCATTATCAGTCTTTTGGCTTTTGGCATGATTTATTTTGAGTCTCTTCATATTACAGGTACTATCATTATCATATCTTCATGACTCTCCCAGGTTTTCTGAATTTGCTACAATATTTTGATCTATTTAAATTAGCATTTTAGCATGGCATCTTCCATATTTTGCAGCATCTCCTTGGCCTAAATTCCTCCACCTACATGTTCAGTCCTTGTCTTGAACTGTGTCCCGTGATGTGTCACTATGCATTTGGTTTCCCAGCACTAGTCATTTGACTGCCTCATGCTATCTTAACGCAACAGTAATGTAAGGAGAGCATTAGAGAGAAAAATTAGCAAATTTGCCTTTGTAGAAGAGTGAACTGATCAGAAACAATTCTGGTTTTGAAATCATGCTGTAAATTTCCATTCACATCCTAGAAACAAATGTAAGATATATCTTCTGATTAGACCAATATCCTTGACATCACCTGCACTTGGATTAAAAAAAAATAGCTCTATGACTAGGCTATCAGCAAGAAGGTAGACTGATAGAATTAAAATACCACTCAACTGAGAGTTCAAAGACTATGATCTCACTAGACTATGGGGTCCTTGAGAGCATAAATTATTAATATTCATATTCCTGGTGCAGAGGTGCCTTATATAGATACTCAAAAGCCTGTTAGATAAATGAATGAATGAATGAATGAATGAGTGGAGAAAGAATGACATCAATCACAGGTTCGACTCCGGCTCTTCCATGTGCTACCTGGGTGGCCCAAGGTAAGTCAATAACTTTCACTGTATTGGCTTCCCTGACTGTAAACCTGGGGTTTGAAATGATCAAATACCTTCACCTTGGAGCTATTGTGAAAATAAAATACTGCATGGTTGTTAGTTGTAACTAGGTAATGGGCTTATTAAAGGATAGTGTTATATACTTCATATAACTTAAAAATGGATTTGGCTGCAACTAACAGAAATTTTTACTAACTGTTGTTGAAACAATCAGGAGTTTATTTTTCCTACATTATTTAAAGACCAGAGATGAGCTGATTCTGGTTTTGGTCAGTAGCTCAGTGATACTAAAATTGACATCTCCTCAACTCTCTTCATCTTTCTCTCATGATCACAAATGGTACAGTTGCACCAGCTGCCATGAGGGGTTCAGAAAAAGATAAGTAGGACAGAGAAGACATCAGTTGTATGTGTTTTCTTTTACCTGGAAAGCTAATATTTTCCCAGAAACCTATATAGCAGAAGTTTTTTAACTTTTCATTCTACAGAACTTTTTACATGACCAATCCTGGGAATTTTAAAAGTATCAGAAAGTACTGCCACAATTGTCTTTAATCAATCACGATTCACTGCCTAGGGATGGGCAGACTCAGCCCCAAACAAAATTAGGACACTCTTAGCAAGGAAAAATGCTAAGAGGAGATCTTAGGTAGATATCTAACCATGTCTTCCACATAAATATCTGGAGATGTTATGAGGAGCAAGATTTCAGAAGGGAGAAAAAATTGTTGGACTTCCATTGAGTATAAGTAAGTGTGTGTGTGTGTGTGTGTAGTGATAGTGTTAATGATGGTGGGAGTTTAGTCTTTTTCTTCCTTGATTACTAACTGACTAGTTTGGGGAAAGACTGGCAGAAATTCATCTGGTATGTGATATCTTTAAAGTGATGGATTCTTTTAGAATCAGCCAATTTTGCTGTTGCCCTTTAGAACTCCCTGCTTTTCTAACTTTGCCAAAATAGAGTAATGGCCATAATATTAATGCCTTTGCAAGAAACTTTAGCTGACTGTCCCATCTGTCATATACTTCAGTCTTTGACTTGTGATACTGAAAGAAAATAATCCATACTGCCATGTGAAGCCGTATTGGAGTAAGAACTGTAGAATAACAATTATAGTATAAAGTAGAGGAGGAGCACATTTAGTCTGAGATGTTCCTGCTTTATGTCTTCTCCCTTAATTATGCGATCAACCCAATATGCCACTCTTGTATTCTGGGGACCAACAACTTCTTTTACATTCTATGTCTGGTGTACTTAAATAGGGTATTCATCCCACCATCTGCTTGACTATGACTCTAGTCCCCCTTCCTTCTCCTCTTACATCCCCTGTTAAATTGATCTGCTTATTTCTTATAATGGAAGTGACTAGAACCTACTACTCTGACTCTGCTCTTTTATGAAGTCAGTGTTTACTTCATTGCACTCTTCTGTGTTTAAAAAGAAGAGAGACATCTGTGGCCCAGCCAGTGACAATAGGTTGAGATTTACAATGCCAAATTAGCGAGGAATGTTATTAATACCAGCATCTGAAACACAAAAAGGTGCTTTTAAAGCCTTTTGGTCACTTGGCAAAAATACAATCCTATATAAATTATTAGTTAAGGTTTTTTTTCTGCACAGATAGTAGAGCCTGGGTTATGTACATTTTATCAAGATGCTTAAGGGTCACACTGCTGCCATTCAACAGATTTGCTTAAGATTGCAATGGATACCACATATTTTACTGCAGTGAATGCCTCATTTCTAATTACAGCCATATAAAGGCCAAAGGTCCTTCATATTAGCTGGAAGACTCTTGGTAATAATTTATATACCACAATAATTACAGCCCCATCTTTTTATTAATTATATACACACCCTCAAAATATTCCATTTTCAATACTGGTGGAAGTTTTCACTTTATTAGGCTTCTATAGATTGCCTCCTGGATTCATATAGAAGCTGTTGTTTATCTTCCCCTGTCCCCAGTAAAGTAAAATCATTCGGTTCTTGGCCATTTTTCTAGTTTGATTATTTACCTTGTGGTACATTTGAAAGTAACACGAATTGAAGTATTGGTTCCACTTGAAATAGTAGGATTTAAAATACCGTCTGTTACTTTCTCAGATACTATGGTTTATCTGAATCCAGAAAAACTTCAAACAGAACATTCATACTAGGGAGCCCTAGTTGTTGCAGCAAGAGTTTTTTTTTCCTTAAAACTCATCAATATTCATTGAACGAATAAGGGCTTACAGACTCAATATTTTCAGAAAGATGGCTGATTATCTTAGTCTTCTTAGGCTGTCATAACAAAATACCATGGTCCAATTAACATAACAGATTGGGTTTTAGTTCCCCACCAGAGAAAGAGCATGAGGTTTTGGACCCAAATACAGCAAAGTATTTGCAGTAAGATGTATACATAAGTCTAAGAACTTGAAAGGATGGACTAGAAAAAAAATCTGCCTACTGTCTCAGAGACAAAAACAAATCTTGCTGACTTCACTAATGATTGAGTGAATAGAAGTCTTTCCTGAGGCCTTAAAACACTGGGTATTGTGGACTCTATGTAGGTTTGGGGTTCAAATTTACAGTATGTGCCTGGCCTGGGAATTCCCCCACCCAAGAAATAAAAATTAAAATTAACTCCTGTGGTGGCATTCTTTGGGACTAGCAGCAATAAATGAAAACCTGCTAATTAAGGATTCTCTGATAACTCAGGCTTCAAGGGATTCTCATGATGAGGGGAGTAGAGGGGACAAGTTTATAAAAAACAAATTATAATCCACCGGAAATTAAGTCCACAAGTACAAAACTAGGAATATCAGGGGCCAGGAACTTATGATTATAGGTTGACAATTACAAAAAGAAAAAAGTATTAAGGATGCCTAAAATGATTAAGGACATTAAAGAAGAGTTTCCAAGAATATAAGATACCATAAGATTTCAAATTGATAAAATTAGAGCATGTAGATAGGAAAAATTTTATAAGTGAAGTTAAGAAAATGAAGGTAGGGTTAAATAGTAGATTGAACAAATGTGAGGCGATATTTGTAATCTGTAAAATAAATTTTAGGAAATTACCAGATAAAAGCAAGACAAATAAAAATACAGAAAATTTGCAAGGGAGTTTAAGAAACAGATAAAATAAAGTTGTTCAGCATTTCACTAATAGGATTCCAGAAAGGAAAAATAAACAGGCAAATAAATATTTGAAAACAAAATTTCTAAAAATTAACAGAACTGATGAATGACTAGAATCTTCAAATATAAAAAGTACAGCATTTCCTCTCTCTCCATATATATATATATATATTCATATTCTGTATATATATATATATGTATATATATATATATATATTCATATTCATTCCACACCTAGGAACACTATAGACCAAATACAGAATACCAAAGACAGAGAACAAACAGGCAGGTCACAGTCAAAGAACAATTTGACAACAAAATTTTCAGCTGCAATAATAGAAGTCACATAGCACACATAACTTAGTGGGGGTTACAGGGCAGGCAGTATAGCACAGAGAAGATAAGTAGTGACTCTGTAGCATCTTACTATGCTAATGGACAGTGACTGCAATGGGGTATGTGGGGGGAGACTTGATAATATGGGTGAATGTAGCAACCACAATGTTGCTCATGTGAAACCTTTTTAAGATTGTATATCAATGATACCTTAATAAAAAAAATAACAGGTCACATGACATCTTCAAAGTGCTGAGTAAAATTAACTTGGAGTCTAGAAATTTATATTCAGCTAACCTATAATGTAACCATGAGCCCAAACTAAAATTAGTTGATGACTATTCTTCTGGAAGAAAGAAAACTAACTTAGTAGTAAAGCAGGAGATGCAGTAAGCAATAAGATGCATTTCACTACTTTTTATACTTTCCTGTATGTTTGGAATATCTCATGAGTAAAGATAAATTTCATAAAAATTAATTTTGTGATTAAAATTAAAAAATTATGAAGATCTCCTTAACTAATTATGAAAACACGGCTTTCTGACTCTCATTCTTTATTTTCTTTAGAAAAAACTTACACAAGACAGTTTTAACCATTATGCAGTATAGAAAAATTTCTAGAATCTATGAACTTTTCAAGGACTTTCAAGAATATTTACGACCTTAGAGAGACTTAACTGCTCTAAAATAATAAAAACTGCCATCAAACTTTTAAATGTTTATTGAAATGTCCATAGAAAATACTGACTTCATTAAATATTAAATTTAAATTCCATAAAACTTCCACTTCAACGTCATTAGAAAAATTTTAGATATTCTTACTTTGAAGGATTTCCTAAAATTCCTAAAATTACAAGTCAATAAATAACAAATTAGTTGTGTCAAATAAATCAAAAGTGAAGTTATATAAAAAAACAACAAAACTTTCAACACTCTTCAGCTTCCAAATTTTTTTTAATATGGAATTTGAGTATATTTTAACATGCTTGATATAATGTGACATATGGTCTCCAAAAATCAAGGGTGTGAGATCTATGATGGTTCCTCAGTGATCCTTTTATTAATACTGTGGCTACCTCACCGAGATTATTCAATGTGCAACATGCAGAAAGTTGCATACTGAAATGTGGACGGATTTGGTCCTACAACTATGCCTTTTACTTGAACCGCTTTCTCCTTCCTCTTGCTATCACAGGAATAATGTTTATTGAGCTATCATATGTCAGACACTGTGCCCAGAGTCCCAAATGCTAGAACTCCTTTAATCTTCCCGATAGCACTAGGAAATAGGCTCAATTATCTGTAATTTATAGATATGGAAATGAAGGCTTAGAGAGTTATGTAACTGCCGAAAATCACAATGATAGAAAGTGTAGAGAAGAGTCAGGAAATGAACCTTCCCAACCTCAGTGCCCTCTCTTGCCCATCTCGCGGTGTTGCCCTCACATTCCTTACAGAAAGTAAGACTACCGTGGGAAGATCTAATACTTGGCAAATGAATTCAGTTCACTTCATTATACTTTCTAAAGTATTAGAAAAAAAAAATCATATTATGATGCTCTAAAATTTCTAGCAATGACTAGAAGGCAGGTCCTTTAGAGGTGCCAAGCACTAAAATATTGTGGTGAGTATGGAGATATTTTTTTTCCTCTCCACTTTATATCTAACCAAAATATTAAAAATGCTAGACTGTGAAGTAAGGCTAAGTCTTAATTTTGTTGATGATGATTTTTTTTTTCTGAAATATCTAATATTGAGTAATTTCAAAAATTATTTTGATGTACCTAGTTTGGTTGGTATCTGAAGTATACACTTGTTCAGTCTGATGGTTAGTTTTATGTGTCAACTTGCAGGGCATATTTGGATGAGATTAATATTGAATTAGTGAACTGTGAGTAAAGTAGATTGCCCCCTAGGATGTGGGTGGGCCTTACCCAATCGTTGAAGGCCTGAATAGAACAAAACCACAGGCCGGTTCAGGAGGAAGTTCTCCAGCACAGTGCCTTTGGATTTCCCTGCATCTGCATCTCCTGGGTCTTTGGTCTGGGGCCTTCCTGGCAGATTGGGACTTGCCAGCCTCCATAATCCTGTAAACTAATTCCTTTATTAAGTCTCATCCATATATTTACACATCCTATTGGCACTGTTTCTCTGAAGAACTCTGATGAATATAGTCTGTCTGCTGGTTAATCCACATTTCCATAAGGCCTGCCCTCAGTCAAGTGTCTAAATATGTCTTTTCTTTTTTAATGTTAATGTTTTAATTCTCAGTTAACTATGGTCTCACCTGCTTTGTAGAACATGCAGGGAGTATTTGGAAAAGTGGGGTTACTTCTGTGATGCTCAGGACACTTTCCACAATTTCTCTTTCTCCTCAGGTCTCCTATTGAAATTTAATTTTAGTTTAGAAAACAAGATAACATAATTGGGACCATGGGCTTTGTGAGTCAATCTTTCATTCCAGCCCTAATGCCCAGTGACCTTGGGTAAGTCACTTGAGTCCCACTACCCTCATCATTAAACTGGAAGAGCAAAGGAGACATTGTCTGCAAGGATGTTTCACAAAGCCCTGCTAATGGGAATGTGCACTAAATGTTGATTATTTAGGTTTTTATAGATATTTATTATTAAGCCTACAGTTAATTCTTCACCTTTAAGCTTTTGTCTTTGGCCACGGGTTAAGGTGGATTTATAAACAACTAATGAAAGGTCCTTTCAAAACTGTCTTATGAGCCCATACTGAAAGGGATTTGAGAGCTCCTTTATTAACTGAGAGACCTTGAAAACGAACTGGGCGTATATGTTGCTTTTCACCTGTTTGCTGTGCTAAGTATGGTGGCGGTCTCCAGACAAATTAAAACTCAATAGTCACATATTAGTTTCCCCTTCTCCAAGTACCATTTTACTTAGCTCCGTGGCTAAACAGTTGGGGTTACTCTTCTGCCTGCTCTCCAGCCGTTGAAGACTCTGTAGCGGATTGTGCTTGATGCCCTTGTTCCCTTTTCTCCTCTCCTCCCTGACTGGTCCCTCAGTACAAGTGGGGTCACTGCCTACTCTACACAAAGGTACTCCTTTCAGCTCATCGCACCTGCTTGTGGGTTTTCAAGCAATTTTCAAGCTAATGAGAGACAAGTTTCCTACTTTTTAATATACCAGATATTTCAATGGTACTGATTCCATGAGATCCTACCTTCCATATACATCAGAACATGCAGTTAAATGTTCCTATTAGAATTCCTGTTTCATGTCCAGATTTTTGTTTTTATATTAAAAAGAAACTTCAGTTAAAAAAAAAATTAAATCCCAAATCCAGCAAGTTTTTAAGCACTTGTCACAGGATTTTCCTCCATCCTCAAGAACATAGAGATCAAGGGACCTTCAAGTTTAAACCATTCGAGGATCCTGGGATGTTTGAGTGGAGGCCCTAAGAACCACACCTTCTGTGTTTGCTGCAGTGTTTGATTCTAGACAAAGGTCAGAATAACTTTCTCAAAGTCTGGCTTTCCTGAGGGCTATGTTTTATGTGGAAACACTCATCTCATAAACAATTGAATCACTTCACATTAGCCACCATCCACGGCAAAAGTACACAAAACATAAAGAAATCACCTAAAATAATGTTTTTGAACCAGCTGCTAAATTAAGTAATGTATTTGTTTTATTGCACATTTGCATAATAGGGCAAACTAGGAACTCTGTGCAACAGCTGTGCTGGTGGCAGAGAGATTTGATTACTGGCTTCTGTTATTAATCACTGCACAAATCTTAAATGATTTGTTTCTACAGTTTGGTCAATTTACATCTCAGAGCATACATTTATGCACACAATGTAGAGATAAAGCATCTGTTCACACCTTTCTGGAGGCATCAATATATTTATGGGAACTAAAGTTTTGTTAACCAAAGCACAGTAAACTTTGGCCAAAGACTGACACTTTATAAAGATCCCATTTATTCCTCATCAAACTAGTTAATAAATGAATAAACATTTTTTCCATTTCCAGAACATTATGTTCCGATGTCTATCATTTTGTCTCTTCTATAAAAAAATGAAACATATATTTGAAACTTACAGGATTTGAATCATGGACCTTCCTATTTTCTACAAATCACCCCAGAATTTTGGAGAATTACAGGGTACCATGGTATCATTGAGAACTACTGGATAGAATTTTAAAAACTAGCCTCTACTTTTAATTTTACATTTGACATTTCATAAGCCTATGTCTATAGTTTCCATCAGCATTTTAAATAGGTGTAATGTATTTTTAAGATGGCATGCCTAACTAAAAAAGAAGTAAAAACACAGGCAACATAAATACTGTTTCATTAATTTCCAATTAAGCATGATAAATGCATTGGTTCTACACATAAATGTTTCCCCAATAAGTCAGGACACTAGATAATGTGATTATTTTTTTTCAGTTATGAGTAGTGCAATTATTTTGTAAGCAATAAAATAGTCAAAATACGCACAGAATGAAGTTAACACTCTAGCCTATCCATTCCATGGGATGATTTACATCATAAGGATTTCTTATTATCATTACTTGCTATAATGATTTACCATTTGAATGCTAACATTTCTTTTACTATTTTACACATTTTCATGTATATGCTTTTTGATTACTTTTGGTCTCTTCCAAAGTTACAATACCAAACTAGTACAGAAGAGAAAGCTTTGGGGATTTTGTTTCTCATACTATTTGTTTTCCCAGTTTGGCCTGCTATTTCTACATGACAGTAGAGAGGGGGAGAAAAAGGAAAAAAAAACAAAAAACAAAAAACTCCGGACTGAAATTAAAGGCATCATTTCTGAAAACTGGATGGAATTTCAGATATAGGCTTTGTTTTTAATGCCTAGGAAAAAATTAAAATGTAAATATTTTTCTCAGTCAGAGGCAAGACTGTTATGGTTGCAACCCCTGCTTTTTTATAGTTCATCCTGGGAGCTAATAAAGCACTGAATATTGGTTTCAAATTCAAAGCATATGTAGTCACTGAGGCATTTTTTCTTTATATAGTGTGATTTCAAAAGGAGCCCCAAATGTGGTCATCTTAGAAAATGTGATTTGGTTGAGTGCTAAAGAACTTTTTGCCAGATGACAAAAACCCTCCCATTTAAGTTGCCTCTGAGAACACAGACTGGCTGTGGAGTGCATTCACAGCTCTCTGTGAAAAGTAGCTGGTGAAAACATATTAAAGGTGAACAGTAGCTGGTGAAAACATGTCGAGGCCATGAAGGGCATTGGGCGAATTTGGATAAATGTGTCCAGGTTTCACAGAATCAGAATCAGAAGTGAGTTAGAGGACAATGTAAAAGGATGTTGAAGAGGATAATGTAATCCAGACAACAAACTTAACAGCCTTACACATCCCGAGCCATCTCCGAAGTCATTAGCACTATTGCCGGGGGTGTCTGCCAAAGAGCCAGATGTCATTCTGCCACAACTTGGCATCTGATAGTTGTCATTTATAAGAGAGACTCGAGTGAGGACTGTAATTAGGTGTGTGCTGAATGGAACCCTTCCTTCTAACTCCACTGGGGGCTTTTTCTAGTCCTGAACACATGGAGAACAAAGCAGGGGAACTGATCTGCCCTTCAGACTCCTAAAACTTCATGTATTTTTTTCCCAGGGGAGAAATGTATGGCTTATAGATTGTTTGTTTGTTTCACACATTAAGCATTTATTGCACTCTTTGGAGATGACAAAGACATGTCCCTGGACCCTCCCTCAAAAGCATACACTTCAGTGAAAGCATCTCCATGTAAACAGATCTGTTACAAATATATCCTGCTAAGTGCTGTGTTGAGGATATCGGTTTAAAGATGGTGTTGTGGGAGTGCAAAGAGTGGAACAACAAGTCTTTGGAGATTTGGGAAAGGGCTCCACAGAGGAAGAGCTATTAAAGGGTGAGCAAGCATTTGGCAAGTGGGTGAAGGAGTGAGGGGGTGGGCATTCTAGCAGAACTTGCATGTAGCCTAGTGATTTTGAAATCATTTGTGAAAAGATCTGTTGTTCTCTAGGAATGGTGAGGATTTACCCACAGTGAGAGTCTGAGTCACATAGACATTCTAGAGGAGGCTAGATCAAATGGGGCAGAGGTGAAAAAGATGCCTACTGAATCCTTCATTCCTGTTCTTTTGAATGATAGTTACATTAAAGAAGGCAAATATAAGCTCATGGTAATACATCTAAAACTTTAATAGTAATAATAAACATCGCTCATGTTTGAGTGCTCTAAATTCAGAATTATTCTCTCAAATTCCCACCATGACCATATGAAATAGCTTCTATATTTATTTTCATTTTACAGATGATGGAAAGGAAATTAGAGAGGCTAAAGAGCATGCTTAAGTTCACCTCACAGGTAGTTGGCAAAGTGAGGGGAAATGCAGAAATCCTCTGGTCTTGCTTTCAAACACAACACAGAGCACATCTCCATTTGAGCTGTGTGTCCAGTAATCACAGACTGTCATTCCACTGGCTAGAAAAATGTCATCTTCCTAAGGAGAGAGAATGTGGCCTGACATGCAGCCCCCAGAATTATTGATCTATTTTTCTAAATTAAATCTGGAAATGGTACTGAGATATAGATTTTTTTGAATTAAGATAGGAAATTATCTGACTCATTCCAAATATCTTCATTGGGCCCTGGAATATTCTGGAGGCATTGCCCAGACCAAAGGGCATTTTTAAAAATTTTCAAAATAGACCTAGTAATATAGTTATGAGTTCAAATAATGGAATATAAAACTGTATAAACACTATGATGATTACATTTTTAAGGCATAAATATGAATCAGGAACACATACATCTCTATGGTATATATGCTAAGATAATATTAAACATTGTCTGAATGTTAGGATTACAAGCATTTTTATGAGTTTTTTTGAATCTTTCACCCAGTAACAGGTAGAACTTGTAGAAGCAGAAAACAGAACACACTGAGAAATAGACAGTACATGTCAGAGAACATACTCCACGGCCAGAAGGTGCATTGAAAACTGTCAGAGCAGCAGCCCCTGACCTCACCCGGGAAGGGTCAAGGCTGCCTGCAAATCAGCCACCAGGCATCTGCCATCAGGACAGGTTAGTTTCACTGTAAGAATTCCTCAGCTGGTTTCCTCTCACTGCATTTTAAACCTTTGAGGTTATACTTTTAATGCCTCCTAGGAGCCCAGAGTCCTTCAAAACACCGAGGGAATCTTCTCTCACCTACTCGGTCAGGTAGAGAACCTAAAACTGACGAAACAACTGGCTTCAACAATAAGGAGATTATCTCACACAAAAGGAGTCCAAAAACAAAGGAGTCTAGTAGCTTCTAGATAGGCTTGAAGGTGCCCAGAACCCTGGTCGGTCCACCCTTGTCATCAGCTCCAACTCACTTCCTTCCCAGTGCTGAGGCTGCTACAACCATTCGAAGCATCACATCCAGCCAGGGCACATGCAGGCCCATTCCCTTCTTATGACTTTAAGAATGAGGAAACCTTTCCGGAAAGACCCTGGCAGCCTCCTTCTCATATTTCATCATGTTCGCCAAGGGGCAGTTTTTGAACAGAATGAATTGGGTTTTCTGAAAGTCCAGTTTCCACTCACCTTCCTTTTGGATGTGAGCTATGTTGTATACCTCCAGGAGGCCCAATTTTGAAGCACCTGACTAAACACAAATATACCCATCCTGTTAGAGAAAGACAAAAACAGGCAAGGATCCTATTACATCAACCCATGTGGCTATAGTAATTGTAAAATCTTAGTTGGCAGTTTCTCTCTTGCCTTACACCAGGCATGGCGGTGATAGTAAGGACAGGAGAAACGAACCTCTGCCACAGGATTTCTTTGGGACCATGGACCTCTTATTTTAAAAACATCTGTACACAGTTCAGAACAAAGCAGCCAATGAATACTTGGGACTGAGATTGGGCTTGAAGAAAGTGGAGAGATGGATGGACTTGTATATGATTGAACCCCTTTTACCAGTGGGCCAAGGTAATTCCCAGTTGTAGGATCAGCCCCATCCCAAAGTGTATGGCCTTCCTACCCTTTCAGAAGTTTTTTCTGCTCAAATGTCAACATTGTGTCAGAGAAAGAAGTGTTCCTCAAGCTATGGAATTCATTTTTTTTTTATCCATCTGAATATGCCTAGATGTCCAGCCTGCTTTCCAGCTGTGTATGATGAGTCACTGTCGTGGCCAGATTGCTTGCCTTTGACAACAAAGGGACAACTGGGTTTTCTTAATAAAGCAAGAACGTTATGCTAAACTAACTCCTATAGCAGTAAGAACTCCTTGACATTGCAGAGGAGCAGACCCTATAGCTGACAGAGCAGCAGCAGACAGCTGTGTTGGGAAAATCATCCGAGGTGTCTCCAGTGCATGACTGATGGAGACCCGGGACATCCGTAAATGTCATTCATCAGCAGGCCTCTTCCAATCCGCCATTAATAAAACAGCATCTGAATAGAGAACAATGTGTTTCCTAGAAAAAAAAGAAAATGGACTTTCCAGCTTGGATTTGAAGCTAGAGGAACAGAATTCCAATATTCTTAAAGCTCAAAGGCTTGCTTAAATGAGACACATCAGGTTGCGAAATGGCAGATTGTTGACTTCTA
The DNA here is from genome assembly GCF_040802235.1 of Manis javanica. NCBI lineage: Eukaryota > Metazoa > Chordata > Mammalia > Pholidota > Manidae > Manis > Manis javanica. The sequence goes on from NC_133163.1 coordinate 72,151,991, forward strand.
ATTCTGCTACTTAAACCTTCAAGCAAGTGCAATTTCTTCCCTGGATCACTGCCAAAAAACTGCCTTCTAACTCCATAGTTTTGTCAATCCATTTTCCAATGAGCAATCAGTGTTCTCAAAAAATGTAAACTACCATGTGATATCATACTCCTGCTTAAAATCCTTCAACATCTTCCCTTATACTTAAAATGAAATCTGAAATTTTCCCCATTACCTTCAAAGCCTTGCATAACCTGGGACCGTCTACCTCTCTAGCCTCATCTCATCCTGCTCTCCCCCTTGCCCATCACACTCCAGCTATATGACCTTCTGCTCATTCCTGGAACAAACTAAGGTCATTCCCACATGACAGGTTTTGCATAAGCTCTTTTTCTCTGCCTAAGATGTATCCCTGCTTCTGGGCTCCCAAAACCATTTGCATGTCTGTTTTATCAAGTTCCAGCCTATCAATTTCCCAGAGGCTGTTTTTGATCATTCTATATAAGATTAGTCTCTAGTTTGTTTCCTTAGAATTTTAACTTCTTTATTTATCTGCTTATTTGTCTTTTTCTTATTTCTATAATAAGAACAAGTTCTTGAGTGGGGAATCATGTCTTCATTGTCCTTTTTTGTGTCCCCAGTCTCTGGCAAGATGAGACTTACAAGTCTTCATGAATATTTATTAAAGGAGTACATTTATCAGTGAAACAGGAGAGAAGTAGCAAGTAAAATCTTACCTCCTCTAAAAAACATTTTCTAACTATGCCACCTGAAGTTATCATCATGGTCTTTTCTCCCTGTTCTCTTTTCTGCATTATTGCCATTGTTAATGTTAGCTCCCATTATGGAGTGTATATTGTGAATATTATTCAAGGGATCAGACATACTTAGTGATACAAGACTTTACTTTTTATCATCCAACTGAAGTGTAAAAAAATCGGTAAGCAAAGAAAATATCTACAGAGGACTGGAATTTTGAGGAGATCTTCATGAAAGATTCCCTTAAGACTTAAGACTAATATTGAAGGAGGAATTAGAAACTATATAGAGGAAAGGAAAGGATACCAAAACAAGGTAAATAGGAAGTTTGGAGAGAAACCGGAATGTGTGTAAAGATAGTGAGATTACAATAGCAATTTACATATGTATTAACATGATTTGACAGCTAATGTCTGGTCAATTCTTGTTAAGTATATAGTTTGTGTTGTTTATGTAGCCCTTAATCGCACCCTACTTTCCTCAGGTTCTTCATTCAGTGTCTTGAACCACAATTTTAATTGTGTTATTTATCTGTATCATAAATCTGCTCTTCTTTCCAATTAGATTGTAAATAATATAGGCAAAGTTCTTGTTCTACTCATCTTTGAATCTATAGGATTTCAGATTATCTAAACTGGAAACCACTCTGAAAATTCTTTATCTTTGTCTTCTACCTGAGAATGATGCTTCTCCCTGGTACACCAAATATAAGACTATCCAATCTCCTGATAAACTTTTCACAGGAAGATTATCATGAGGCAGCTAGTTTCAGTATCAAATAGTTCTCCATGACAGCAGTTCTTCAATTTCTCTCTTACTCAACTTTCCACACTAATCCCAGTGAAATCCTGTAGAATTATACAGAAAAAATATTAATCCTTTCTTGCAAAATAGTCCCCTGCATATTTGAAGGCATAATTATTTTTCATTTTGTTTGTTATTTTTCAAGCTAAGTATTCCTATTTTTTGTTAGCTATTCTTCACTGATATTAACACTCATTTTAAAATACATCTATTTTCTTAAACAATTGTGTAATTGTTATAAACTCCATAACAACATGTACTCTCCTCGTTTCATTCACACTGCATTCATCTCACTTATAATCATGACTGATCTGTAATAGGCAATCAAAAAGGATTTGTTAAATGAAAAAATGAAGAACCAGGAGTACATACTTTAGCCGGTGTAATAAAACAAGATAAGACATAGCAGGCATCTAATTGAAAAGGAAGAAGTAAAACTCTATTCACAAACAACTTTATCATCTTTGTAGAAATTTGCAAAGAATATCTAAAAATATACTAGAACTAATAAGTAGGTTTAGCAAGGTTGCTGCCTACAAGATCAAGTATACCCAATTCTATTTCTATGTATTATCAACAAACAATAGGAAATTAAAGTTAACATAAATCTATAATAACATCCAAAAATATGAGAAATCTAGGGATAAATCTGACAGATGATATGTGAAACATTTAACTAAAAACTATAAAGCATTACTTAGTGAAATTAAACTGAACCTAAATGAAAAACTCTCCACTTTTTATAAGTTGGAAGTCTCTATTGTTACGATGTCAGTTCTTCTTAAATTGATCTGTAGATTCAACATGATCACAATCAAAACCCCAGCAGAAATTTTTTAGGAGATTAATGAACTCTTCCAAAAGTCCCATGGAAATCTAAAAGAACTTGAATAGCTCAAACAACTTTGAAGAATAAAAAACAAAGATGACCTCTTGACATCACGGTCACATGAACACAGGCATGTCCAAACAGTCTCTCAAGGGGTCCTGCAAGAGAAGGTAGGCGACGCGGGCAGTCACAGAACTCCCTGGGCACCACTATTGGACCGATCTGCACGAATACCTTCAAAGAGTACGATTTCAAAGCCAGTGATTGGTGTGAATGCAAAAACATTTGTTGGCACCATTTATTAAAAAAAAAAAAAAGCTGTATGCAGCAGAAAGCCTTATACAAGTTGTTTTTCTTTCTTTCCTTTTTCTTTTTTGGTACCTTTGTTTCTGTTACTTTTATATAAAATTCTCTGCAAAGGAAGACCTCTCTTTGGACTACAATTTGGAGACAGACACTTGGTGTGCCTGCTTCCATTAAACAATGTGGATATCAAGCCCCTCCTCACCAAATTATCTGTTTTAATACTGAACCTAGAGCTTTTTTTTCTTCCCTGTACACTCCATGTAAATGCCTTTAGCATTTCAGTTATTGCATATTTTGTTTAAGGTGACACTTCAGCATGCCGCTAATGTCTTTGTTAGTGACAGTGCATTTTGTAGTACTGTACAAGTGTTGTGCTCACAGTAAGCCATTTCTTAAGTTTTTTGCCTTGATTAGGGTGTCCTAATTTGAGGGTTTAAAAAAATATGTATTTTTGTTAATTATAAAACTGTAAAGAGCTATAAAAGCTATTCCCATTTGGTTAGTCAAAAGGGTTTTATTGCTTTATTTTTTTAAGGAAAAATAGAAAAATAGTTTGTGAATAGCTCAAACAAAGCTTACAAATCTCATGTAAAAAAAGCAAAAAAGTTATTTGTGTCTGTTTATATTGCTTCCTTTTTGTATCCTTTGTACCTGTACAGGGTGACTGTAAGGGCCAAGCAGGAGAGGCGTCATCCTTGCATAAAATAGGAGCCAGCAACACCCTTGTATTCCTGTATTTATCTGTTCTCTTTTTAGTTAGTCACTTCAAGAAAAAAAAAAAAGCTGTACATTTTAACATACAATAAATTATGATGAGCCAAAAAAACCAAAAAACAAAGTTGGAAGGTCAGTATAGACCTATATATATACACCAAAGGCAAATTCAATGGCATAGGGATAATCTTTTAGAAGATTGTGCTGGAAAAAAGGATACCCATAAGCAAAACAAATGAATATTAATTCATACCTTAATCTATAAACAGAAATTATTCCAAATGGATCATTTACCTAAATGTAAAACCTAAAACTGTAAAACCTCTGAAAGAGCACAGAGGAGAAAATCTTTGTAACCTTTAGTTAAACTGATTTCATTGGTTAAAGAACAAAAGCATGACCTATGAAAGAGATACAACATTGGTAATTGGACTTAATCAAAATTAACAAATTTTGCTCTTTGAAAGACATTGTTAGACACTGTTAAGAAAAGGAAACCTTAACAAGACTATTAAAATAGTTCAAATTAAAATACTGATCATATGTGGAGGAACCAGAATTCTCATACACTCAGGGTGAATGAAAAATGGTAGAACTATTTTGAAGAAGACTTCGCAGTTTCTTAAAAAATTAAATATGCCCTTACAGCAGTGCTCAAGAGAAATGAAAGCATGTGTTCTTACAGATTGTACATTGCACATGAATGTTGAAAGCAGCTTTATTTGTAATGATATCAAACTGGTGAATGATTAAATTTTGACATACTGTTCAGTAATGAATAAGAATGAATTGTTAGTACTGTTATTAGTACTACTAGCACTAATGAACTATGATTAGTACACAAAGCAATATGAATAAACCTCAAAATAATTATGCTAAGTGAAAAAGTTGAGAGGAAAAAGAGCACATACTATAAATGTTCATTTATGTAAAATTCTACAAAATGCCATAATCTATAGTGATAGGAAATAGATGAGTGGTTGCCTGGGGTTATGATGTCAGGGAGAGATGATAAGGAGGTATTACAAAGGGACATGAATAAATATTGGGGACATACATGTTCATTTTCTTGATTGCAGCAATAGTTCGATAGGCATAAAATATATTCACTCATCAAAATTTACACATTTCATATGTGCAGTGTATTGCATGATAATTGTACCTTAAAAAAGTGTTTTCTTAAGAAAGAATATAGCCTTGAAGTCAGTTTGGTCTAAATTCAAGTTTTACCTTGTTCACTCATGAGCTGCAAAACTTTCAGCAAGTTATTTAACCTCTCTGTGACTCATTTTTATTTTAAATTGAATCTATTAGAATCCTTTCAAACTCCATAGAAATGATATAAATGTATGTAATAAGGTGTGTTAAATGGGTGATGGATGGAGCTCTTGTGCTGGTGAAATGGTGCAGGTGCCCCCTGCCTCATCTGTAGCACAGGGAGTGAAGAGTTTCCTGTTGTGATCCCTTTCCTCCCTTGAGCATCTTCCCTATTCATCCATGTCTGATGAACTGGCAGGGCAGTGAAAGAAGACAAACAGCTGGAAGGACAAGGAGAAGCTCTGAGGTGGAACTTCCCAAAAGGCAAGGAGCAATCTAGAGAGGTGCATAGAGGAATAATGTTTGCCAGCTATAGCAGTGAAAGAGCAGAGCCCATGCTAAATCCCCAGGTGTGCTCCCTGAGGGTAGGACTGAGTACATTCTATATACACTTTAGGGTCCAAGCAACTTTATTGTCATGAATTCCCAACTGAAGACAATAGAGGAATTCATCTGCCTCTCTCTTCACAAAAGTGTCTCTGCCATGGTAGGGTCTCCAGCCCTGGGTACCACTGTCATGTTTCACTGGCAGCAGGTGTGGTGGATTTCCAACCTTAGTAGTGACAAGAAACAGTTGGTACTGATTTATAGATAATGTCAGCATCTTTGGAGATACCCCCAAATAATTAAGGTATGAATTTTCCTCAGACAAGCAGGGGGTATTCTGTAGCAAAAATGGCTGGGTATTAATTTTACCAAAACTACATCTGTAGTCATTGCAGGTTACAGCTGAGAAACTGAAGTTACAAGTAAGAAAAATGACATTGAAGATATTTTTCCATAACATGTCATTAGAGTAATACCTCATCTCTAAACCTAATGGAAAATTTTGTTAGTTCATCTTACTCAATTCTTCAGCAGCACTCAACACAGTAACTACCACAATCTTCCTGAAATATTTTTCTTGACTCCCATGATAACACATGACCCAAATTATGACCTACCTCTCTGTTTACTTTTTTTTCCCCTTGCCTCTCCATCCATCTTTTTCCAAATATATTTCTCCAACCCAGACTTGATCTCCACATCTCAGTATCCAGTTGCCTACCTGATATCTCTATGTGGATATCTCATGATGTCTCAAATTTAGTTTATTCTTTTCCCTCCTAATTTCTTCTTCCTTCAGTCTTCACCATCCACAATTATTCAATAAGTAGTGGTGAGCTCAGAATCCTGGGGATAATCCTTCAGTTCTCTAGTCTACTGGTCTGAGAACTCTTTGCAGTAAGGAAATGAATTTATCACTCTTGAATCATTCTCAGTCCATATGGCTCTTACAGCTCCTTCCCATGAACTTAAAAACTCTCAATTTAAGCATCAATAGTAGGAAATGTTCAGGGAATCATTGTAAAGTGTTCTGATATATATAGTGTATAGTCTCACTCTATTTCCTCATTCCCCTATTCACTCCCACTGAAACATTTAGAGTCTTTATTTATTTAGATTATTTCTCATACATACTGAATGTGTAATGTCACTTCTATTGGATTTTGAACCATTTGTGGCCTCCTGAGGCTTTTTTCTCCTTCACTAGCAGCCCTGTTAGACCTGCCTGTCCAGGACTGCATTTCACTCCCAGAGGGACCATTATCTTCAGTCAGTGTAGCCGCAGGGGAGGGAGCCAGGATAAATTGGATCAAACTGAAACAATAGAAGGTTTAGGTTAAACACTAGGAGAAACATGTTGAGAAAAGGTCATTTAGACACAGGACCAGTTTCCCTTGAGAAAGTAGGAATATCTTCATTGTAAGTTTTTTAGAATAGTTAGGCTGAAATTCAACAACAGTAACCATCTCACAGTGGGCAATTCATGTTTCTCCACCTTACTGAAGAGGTGAAGGGACTCCATACTACTTGGACATGAGTTTTAATACCTTACAGAGAAGAAGCATTTCATGGCCCATCCTATAGAAAATATTTTCTATTTTCCTTACGCCTCCACTTATGATTCTGGAGAGCAAGGAGAAGAACCAAATCTATCACTAACAATGAAACCCTGTATCTGTTCTGAATCCTGGAATACTCATTTGTTTTGAAGAATTTGTTTGATGTTATTAGTCTATGACTGCTTTAGAAGGCCTAGTGGAGTTATCTATACACACTTAGCACTTATTTTTTGTTGATAATGCTGTTAAATGGAGTTAGTTCTCTAGTAAGTGTAACAATGAAATCAAATTTCTCTTCCCCACAGGCTAAGGCATGACACATTCCTCTAGTGGATTGGTGGTATCTATCAGGCAAGGGATTTGTAATCAGATCTGCAATCAGAAAGGCTAAGAAGTGGTGAAATGGGAACTTGCCTTATCATCACTACCCCTTGCTTTCTATCTCCATCGGTCAGAGGCTTTCTGCAAATTAGATCAATTGACTGCATTCTTAATTGTTTCTCTTTTAACCCATCAGTTCTTAATTTGACATCCTTTCTATTGACATATGTCACCATTATTGAGGGCTAATCATGTTAGTTTTAGAATACTGAATGTATCACTCTGATATAAACAAATTAACATGTTTAATAAACTTCCCACAATAGTGCAATTTTCCAGCTTTCCCTGCCTTTAGTTGTAGATTTGCAGTGAAGTTCATTGGAGGTGATAGGGAAGGAACAGAGTCCTTCATGATTTTTATAGATGTTAAATAGCTCTGAAGTAAAGGTTACATGCTGGTTGCCTGTGGGCAGGATTGAGTCTGCAGATGTATTTTGTTTGGTCCACATAATGTTGTCAAAAATCTGATGCAGAGCTTTGGTTCTATTGGTAATGGCTCAGGAGACTGAATTCTCCATTGAAACATTCTGATAATCTCTATCAGTAGTGCCTGGACTGTCAAAATGGATTTGTACAAAGGGCAGAATTATGTAAAAAATTACAGGTTTTAAGCTAGTTACAACACAAACATGGATCTCCTGTTATCATCTATTATTTATCCTACTCTTTGATTTCATAATGTATTTCTAACTGGTTAGTCTCCTGCATATTAAATTTCAGTTACATCCATTCATTTCAGCTGATGACTTCCTTCCTTCCTTAACTGAGAAGAATGAAGTCATCTTCCGGGAACTTAATCAATTTCTTCTTCTCCACTGCATCATTCTCTGTTTCCTGAGGATTTGTTTTATCCTCTCTTAACTTTCTTCCATTCTGTAACTGTGTGTAGAATTATTCTATCAGCTTTGCTTCTTTTGACTATTAGCTATCACATCTTATAATTAGTCAAATAATTAATTTGAAATAAAACAATTATTGAACTCCTACATATAGGTGTGTTCATCAACTGCCAGTTTCCATATCCTTGTAACTAGGACAAAAATCAAGATTTTATAGATCGTGGTTTATAGACCATTAATAATATCATAATGAGAAAGTACTTTATAGAAGAATCTTCAAGGAACTGTAAGAATGCAGAAGGAGAGAGTGGGGAGTCATTCTGCCTTTAGTGTGTGGAATGTAAGCAGCTAGAACTGGGGGAGGAGAGACTCAAGGAGAACATCTGAGAAGAGGTGACTTGAATAAACCCAGATGTGGACTTACTGATGAAACTTAAACTTCAAGGTTTTGCACTTCATGGATCCTTCCCGTGTGCTTTTATGGTCATGTGTTTTTATATACTGTATTTTAACCACTGTATGTAGGACCATTTTCTCCTACTCCAACATCCCCTCCAACACACTTTCTCTTGACTTAGATAAGCTTGGAGAGGCCATGGGCTTTTTCAAGGTACGATTAGGAGACTTGACTTGAAAAAGTTTGGGTTAATGGAATACACTTCTGTGATTTGCAGTCACATCCATGTGTAGTTAAGTTATTGCTAGCCATCCCAATGAAGACATAAGCTCCAGGATATTACTCCCACCTACTATGTCAGTTCACCCAGGTTTGGGATACAAATGCACAGCGCCAGAGGTCATATCTCAATATGAATGTTCCCTATAGAACGTCTCACTACAAAATGTGGATGGAGGAAGAAAAACAAGATTTAAAATGTGCAGAGGTAGAAGTTAGTCTGTGGAAAGTTCTTCCTGTGTAAACAATTTAACATGTTTAATTTATATATATATATAAATTTTGATATAAAAGTATAAATTAAAGGGGATGTGATCTCATTGATGAGTGGTCAAAATGAAAATTCTCTCCTGCCAGGAATATACTCAATAATAACTTAAGATACTAAAATTTAAATGTATGAATAATATTACAAAGAGGCTTTCCCAAATTTAACAACATTCTTAAAAAATGCTATGGTGTTCTCAATAGTAAGTTGAGAAGCTTAAGTGAACTTTTCTAAACTATCAGTTAAAACGTGCTAAACTATCAGTTTCATCCTTGCTAGAGGAAAGATCAACTTATCTTTATAGTCTTCCTTCTGAAAACAAGATTACAAAATTGTCATGTAAAGAAACAAAGAATATGTGGGCAACAAATGTGGGGAAAGTCCTATTATAGAGCTGTGTTGTCAAGTTAATTAATATTAGAACATTATCTTATTTTTCCCTGTTGCAGGAAATATAATAAATAATATAAATTGTTTTTCATTTAGTATGTTGTAATTTATTTTCTCATTCTAAGTACATATTTTTTTCACCTAAATTTATATTATTTTTCTTAAAGAGGACCCCTAAAATAATAAGTACTGGTGAGGATGTGGAGAAAAGGGAACCCTCCTACACTGTGGTTGGGAATGTAAATTGATGCAGCCACTGTGGCAGCAGTATGGAGGTTCCTCAAAAAACTAAAAATAGAAATACCATACAACTCAGTAATTTCACTCCTAGGAATTTATCCAAAGAAAACAAAATCCCTGATTTGAAAAGATATATGCACCCTTACATTTATTGCTGCATTATTCACAATAGCCAAGATATGGAAGCAACCTAAGTGTCCATCAGTAGATAAATGGATAAAGAAGATTTGGTACATATATACAATGGAATATTATTCAGCCGTAAGAAAAGAGAAAAGTGCTGCCATTTGTGACAACATGGGTGGACCTAGAGAGTATTACGCTTAGTGAAATAAGCCAGGTAGAGTAATATGACTACCATATGATCACACTTAACTGAAAGCAAAACAAAGAAAATGAATGAAACATCAGTAGACTCATAGACACTGAGAAGTGACTGGTGGTTACCATGGGGGAAGTGTTTGGGTGGGTGGGTGAAATAGGTGAAGGGGATAAAGAGGCACAAAAATCTCAATCATAATATCTATTAGTCATGAAGATGAAAGTAAAGCATAGAGAATGTAGTCAGTAGTTCCGTTAACATCTTTCTGTGTTGACAGATAGTAACTACACTAGTTGGGGTGAGCATTTAATTATGTAACTGTAAATCACCATGTTGTATACTTGAAACAGATATAATATTGCGTATCAGCTACATTTCAATAGAAGTTTTTAAAATCAATAAAATAAAATAAAATTTGTATATACTTCTGGAAGCACAAACCAGACTAAATGAATTGAACTTTTCTTGGCAAACAGAATTTTCCAAGTAGAGAAAGTAGTCTATATAAAGATTGATATTACATATCATCCAGGGTCCTACTCAGATTAGGCAAACTCGAGTTAAAATAAATCAGAGAGTTCAATAAGGGGACAATTTTAAAGTGTGGACAAGTTGTAGGGGAATCGTAAGAATTAAAGAAAGCATCCTATCTATGACCTACCCGTTAGTAACCCCAGGCCTGAAGGAGGGAGGAAATACTGAAGGGGAGAACCTGGCAGAAGAGAACCTGAAATGCATAGCAGCTGAGTACTATGTGGGTCAAATGCAAAGAGACCAGGATAACCAAACTGGGACGGAGTTGGGGAAATACATCTGCAGACCCTCACTACCTTCACTCCCTCCACCCTCCTGCCTTAGTCTACCATTGTCCTAACCCTACTATGACAAACAGGAGCCTGTGGCGGCGACCCACATATATGCGTGAGGAGGAGGCAGAGGGCAAAGTAGAGATGTGTATAAAGTAAGTTTGAAAAGGCACACAAGAATATCTGCCTTTATCTGTCATAATTGTATACATATATGTGTATGTATAGTATGTGTGTGTATAGATGTGCATGTGTGACTTTTTCACATATATGATACGTTTGTGATATGTATGATTATATTTAAGTGAAATCACACATTGCTGTCTTATAACTTAATTCACTTAATAACTGGTACAAAATTATATGTGCCTATTTTCCTAACATATCCACCAAGCTACAATACAAAATATATTAAACACAGAGCTATGAGCCTACTTTCCTACCATCTCTCAACCCCTTAATGTTTGTAATCTAAAATCCTTCTCTTGGCAGTGAACAATGGCTTCCCAATTTTGAATCCCAGTGACTATTTATCATTCTTATCATTGACCTCACAGTATTGGGTATTACTGACCTCAAGCTTCTACTGAAGAAAAATGTCTCTTCTTTTTGGTCCCCTGATATACTCAGCACTGATTAGAATCCTCCCTTTCTATTCTTTCCCTCTCTTTTTTGGTTCATCCTCCTGCTTTCTGCCAGGTGTGGCCATCCACTCCGGCTCAGAGCTCCCTCAGTTGTTTGTGATCTCGGGCAAGGGCCCAGCAGGTCTCCCATGCCTCTCCTGCTTGTCTCCTGTTTTCTTTCTCCAATGCTCCCACTCGCATTTGAGCCCTTATTTTTACCTGGACTTTGAATTGCCTCCTAACTAGTCCCCTTACCTCTAGTTCTAATTCTAGATGTATCTTTCTAAAATATTACTTGCTTATGCAACTGTCCTAAACAACAACCCCTGTTTCCTCTATTCCTATAAACTATCAAATGAAAAACAAGCTGATATTTGGTATCCTTTTTCCTATTACTCCTGAACCCATAGCTTACATTCTGGCCTAGCTGTACCATTTTCTTTTCCATCCACCTATAATTCTTTTCCTCATGTCTGCTCTTCAAAACTCTACTAGTTCACTAAGACTTGACTCAAAGGCATACCCTACAGGAATTTTCATCTAGTCACCTTCATTAAAAATGACCTCAGTCCTTCAGAGACTATAATTCAGATCTCTTTCTATTTGATATCGTATGTAGTTTGGGAGGTTTATAGCCTCTACAAGATTAAAAATGATTGAAAGCAGAATCAGGTACTGTTCATCTTCCCCTAAGCACCCAGCATAATGTTTTATTGATGGCAGGTGATTAACAAAATATTAATTAAATGAAAGAACCAACCCTAGAGCAATTCTACTGAGACTTTGGGTTTAAGAACAGGGGAGGCTCAGAAATAAGTCTACTGGCTAGGGATCATCACCAGATTCAGTCTTATGAAGTATCTAAATTAAGTATGCTAGAAAAATTTAAATTTCACTTCTTGGGTTAAGCAATGAATATGTCCAATATGGCTGTACTGGCTGCCCCAGAATTCTGAAAATTGCAACAAGATATGTGTTTCACTTTCAAAGAATTAACAATTGACTCACATTCAGACCACTGACCAATTCAAAGCTGAGGGAATTCTTTGATAGTGCAAGACGTTTGCCACTTGTAAACACAGGACAGTTAACTCCTAAGTCTCTACTGCTACATTTTGGTCTTGCCCAGAGGGGACAAACTTCATTGTTCCTTTTTCTCTAACAGTGTTTTGTGGGCCAAGTTAAAATACATTGTGGAAGCATTTATTAATCATAGAATCAGAAACAGGGAAGCAAGGAAAACCTCCTGCATGTTATGAACAGCATAAAGCCATTTTGCCACTGTAAACAAAGGAGGGAGAGATGCAGTGGTGCGATGTGGAAGGCACACATATGATTTCTGTTCTGCTCAACTCCGTGCATGCCTTTCCCTTCCTATGTGATTGCAGGCTAGTCATTTCACTTATGTGGGCACAGCATGAGGAATGTACCACCTTCCCACTTCCTACTCCCACCTCCCAGGTTGGAGGCATGCCAGTTGCTAATGCTGTGAGATCTTCCTGGCCTGGCTTGAACTCCCACACAATGAGATATCCTCTGTGCAATTTGTATAGCACCTTTCCCAAGCACGGAGATGTCATACAACCAGCGGTGAACAATGAGGCAGCAGGAGGCAGCACCAAGGGGAGACAGCTAACATGTTCAGGAAAAACAAAATTAAGCAGCAAAGCTCTTTAGAGCACAAGAGGCTTTTAAGGAGAGTTCTCCCAGGTAATGTAAGCAGCTGCTTTCTCACCACTCTCACAAGGGCATGCCACAGGGCCAAACAGGCAGCCCCTCCGGCCCCAGGAGAAAGAGTTGAGCTGTAATGGGGACCAAATCCATTTATTTTCATGTTGCAATGAAAATACTGGGTAGTTTGTAAATCATACACACTCTGATTGCATTTCTTTTACAAATGCAGAGCCGATTTTCATACTCCAGACGCAGCCAGTCTCTTCACCTGGGGGAGGCATGTGGTCAGCCTCTCTGGGATACTGACATGAAAGTGGCTGTACCGTTTCTACTTAATAAGTAGCTGTGGAGAAAGTGTGACCAGAGATGGGGCACTGGGGAGGTGCAGGGATTTTCACATGGAAAATTTGGCCTGTCAACTACAAGGACTGGCAGGTGGGGAATGACATTCATGTCTGGTCAGTTTTAATTTCAAAACACAGTTTACAATCTCCAGTTCAACCACATGTTGACCCCCAATTAAACCATGTCCTGTAAGGCCCCAATGGCACGAATACAGAGAAATCCCATTCTCCACAGTGCTGTCAGAAGCAGAACAGAATGGTGATTTTGCATTTGCTCTTGTTTGTCAGCCTGCATTTTAATGCATTTTCTAATATGACCACCTGATCCAGAACCAAACCCACATTGTTTTCCCTGATAAGCCTGGGGACGGGGGCGGATTTCTGTAAGGCATCTTTTCAAAGGGACTTACCTCTTTAAGTCTGCTGAGTTTCTGAGTGGGCAGAATAGGTTATGCTTTGCATTTCAAGAAATAGATCGAAATGCCACCAATAACACAGAATTTAAATAGTGGCATACTTGGAGCTCAAAGCATGTTCTTCAAAGAAAGTGTAAGATTTGGGCCACACCTGAATGTGTGTTGTAATGACTACTAATTGGATCCTCAAGTCTTTTTAAAATGGTCATCCACACAATGCATTATTTACTTAGTAGCTGTGATTGGTAAATGACTGGGGTTGGGAAATGTTAGCTCTGCACATGGGAACAAAAAAGACTTCTAAAAAAATTTAGGTTTCTTATCTCCTGTGAAAGCATTATAACAATGCAGTGCAGTGATGGAGAGAACAGGCTCTGTGGAAAGACAGACTGAGTTCCCACCCTGCCTCTATCACTTGGCAGATAGCTTAACCTCTCTATGTCTCAATTTCCACCTATTTAAAATGAGTGACAATAACCTCATTGGACCAGTGTGAGAATTAAATGAGATGTCATCTTAAGGGCTGAGCACTGTGCCTTCCATAAAAAGTACACATAAATGCTTATTTTTATTATGACCATGGTTCAGATTAATATGATTGAGTGCCTGATAAGTACCAGCAACATTGTCAGGCTCTGCCTTTGAAAACCTTACATTTAGGAGAGTAGCACATTCTCTTGGATTCTTATCACTAAAGATTTTACTATTGGATTCCCTCAGCCCTCACACTGGTTTATTTCAGTCCTTCCCTTATTGCGCCTCTGTCAGCATGCAGCCTCCTTTAACCAGGGGTTACTACCTCCTCTATATGATCTATGAGCCTGTTATTCATTCAGCCTCCAGTACTTAAAGCCTTTTATTTCAATGTATGTTTTACTTCCATGTCCCTATTTTCCAACTAGAGTGTAAGTTCCTTGAGAGTGAGTAGCATATCTGTATTCACCACTTTGAAGTTTGTTGGATGAATTTTCTCGTAGGATATGAGGATAGGAAGTAGCTCTTAGAAAAATCAGTCTGTTCCTACAACTACCTTCCTAAGTTTGAGAAATCAGAAAACTGCATGCCTTCCACACACTCAGAGTACTTCAGCATTAGTAAGGCCCCAACCATCCTGAAGAGGTTGTCAAGACAAAAAGACCACAAGCTAAGAGGAGTAAAGGTTTGGAAAGATATTTCAGCTCTTCCTAATTGTACTTTAAGCCTCTTGAACAAAAGGTTTCATTCTCCATACATGGAAAGAGTTAGGCTCATATTAATTCAGGAATTCCAGGCAAAGAAGCTATGAGCTCATACATAAAAATTCTATTATCTATCTATCTATCTATCTATCTATCTATCTATCTATCTATCTATCTATCCATCATCTATCTATCATCTGTCTATCTATCATGATCTACCTGTACTAGTGCTTCCCCTTGGAGTCTATGCAAGAATACAGCAAATCGAAGGGCACTGTCCTCTTTTGCGCTATTCTGATCATCTTAATGAGAAAGCCAGTTGGCCGTATACATAACTAGGGCTCTGACTAATACAGCATGGGGTGTTGCTCTCAGCAGTCGACACAGAGCCTTCTGCACCTACAGATGACTCTGCCGATCTCTCTTTCATTAATGAGCCGTTTGCACAATCATTGGGAGGCAACTGCAGCCTTGTGTGTGATGGACCAAACGGCAGGGTGAGGAGTGCATTTCCAGTGTGTCTGTCACTGTTTTCCTTAATGATTTTTTCAGTGAATATGGTCTCCGTCCTTCTGTCCTTTAGAATGTGTATGTTGGGCTTCAGTGATTTCAAAGCTAATGGTAAAATATGCACTTTGCGGCCGTGCTCTGTCCAGGAGATTTGAATCATTATTTGTCCTCTTCCTCTGGACAGACTGTAGGGTTAAATGGCTGGGGGTTTTGAAATAAAAGATTTATACTCCATTTTCTTTGTACTATCCATCTACGCCTCCTGTAATAGGAGCTGGTTGGAAAGCTCTGCGTCTGGGTTATCATTTCTCTTGCATGGTATATATTAGAGGCCAAACGACCTCTACACCATCAAGGTTCCACAAACCTTAAATTTAAGCTACCTGCTCCACCAAAGTACCTAAAACAATAACTTTTTTATGTTGCAACAAACATTACATTTAATGAGTACAGTGTACATGTAATGATACAGTGAATCAGTGTGAAGCCTCAAATAATGATTTCTGTTGGCACTATAAAAGGAATGTAATTTTTCTTGTTGAAATACCATTTTTCAGTTACTGCATGAGTGATGTGGTAATTATCCCCTACACCTGGGATTTAAATCCAATCCTACAAGCCCATTTTCTGTTTGCAAGCTGTCAGGCTGATGCATAGGCTTTGTTCTTATCTGGCAGTAGGCAAGGAATCGGTAATTCAGAAACAACAAAGCCACTGATGGGTCATCATGTAATCTGCACTGAAAATTGCAATCTGTAATGAGATTGGAAACGCAGATGAGGTGACTAAAATTGATTACCTACCGTATCTGAAAATTTCAATTTTATTACACAAATATGATCAAACTAGTCCATAAGTTTGGGGATTAGTTGAGAAAGAATAAAAATTACTTTTAAATTAGGTGAATGCAGATAAGTTATTTAAATGTAAATTATTTGCTCTATAGCAATATGGTTGGTCTGCAGGGTAATTCATATGGCCATGGCCACATATTTTAAGTTCCCTGATGGCATCATTTCTTCCTGGGAGTTCCAATTAGAGATGACATATACACATTCAACTCTTAAAGGGAGTACAGCAAAGCAGACCTTGAATGGAATTCACACCAATAGCCAAACCATAAAAATTCATCTTTCAAATGCTTATTATGAAAAAAATGTCATCCAGAAATCTTGGAAACTTCAAGAAACAAACAGCAGAGTATGCTTGTTGTATTTGCAAAAATATAATTTTTCCCCGCATACACTATCTTCTAAGGCATCAGGTTTTGTGGGTTTAGCTCAGGAGCTAGGATGACAGGCTCATAGTACCCCACTTTCTTTAGAAAGCATGGGCTTCATGTAATCTTAGAGCTGTAAGGGATTGGTGATATTCTGTTCCAACATCCAAGCTACTTATGAACATCTCTCTACTTGTCAGTAACATGATGCTGATTCATATCACAGGAAATTTGGCAGAACTTGATGATCTTGAAACAAAAGGTATATCTAATAAAGAATCATTATTATGGCACTGATTCAGAAATGCATGACAGTGTGTTCATACAATGCCACCAAAATATGGTACCACTTAGTATAGCTTCCCAGAAGGTATCCATTAGGGTGGCAAGAAAGGGCATCGAGAGTCTGCTTGAGGAAACACCCCCTAGGAAAAATACATACCATCAAGACTCAACTTTCTTTGTCTTTTTTTGATGTCAAGGCACAAAGTGTTTCTATCCTCTGGGCTATAGTTGCTTTTACAGTTACAAGAGATCTTCTGACTTCGGGAAGTTTTTTTTAAAATAGATTACAAAGAAGAGTTCCCCTCTGACCACTGTATTCATGATCTTTACGCACATAAATATGGTTGAAGAGCTAGAAGGACACCTTAGTGAGGAATTGGGTCATAATGCTGTCGATTACTCTCCTGCATGAATTTCACATTCAGAAGTGCCTTCAGAGTTTCACTGTTCTCCTGCGGAGTGTACAGTCTACAGTCTTCTTAGGCCTTTTTCTATAAACCAGCCCTATTCAGAAGGGAAATGTTAGGAAAAAAATTTAGTAATAGTAGTAGTGTTACTTTATTTTTGCATTGGTTTTCTTACACCGTGACTTTTCTGTTCGGTTCCTCTGAGACCCAGAGAGAGTCCAGTGGCAGCTGATGCAATAAGTAGCCATTGCCATTTATCGACAAGCTTCATAGTGACTGAGGCTCTAGTGGTATGAATTAACATTTGCTAGGTTTTATGTTCTATTGTTTTTTTTAATAACTATGTATACTTTCATCTAAAGGAGAAAGGAAAGAAAGGAAGAAATTGCTTGTTCATTTATTAAACTGTGAAAAGGTTTATAACATTCCAAATACCATCTGTATTCATGAAATTGCCTTCTTTTTCTTGCTCTTTTCTGTTTCAGATGTTAAACCCTTTCCTCGTACAATAAACTCACTTTCTCCTTTACATCCATTCTATTCTTCTGAAAATCTTAATATTCCTTTACATGAAGAAGATTTTTAATGCTCCTCATTTCTGGCCTCCAAATCTCATGTTCGTAGCATATTAGAAAAGACAATGCCTGCTGCCTCGGCTTCCACATCACCCATCTCTACTCCCTCCTGTACAACTCTGATTCCTGGCCTCTCTTTTTTATTCAGACTGCCAGCTTCATGAATCCTGATCCAAGCCACTATCATCTTTAGCCCTGGAGAGTTGCTGGGTCCCAAAGGGTCTATCTGCTTCCCATGATGCGTCTTCTAAAATTTATTCTCCATAAAACAGGCAGAGTTATCCTATAAAAACTAAAAATCTGATGATGTCATTCTCATGTCTAAACCCCTCCAGTGGCTTCACATCACATTGACAATAAAATCCAAGCACCTCACACTGGCCTGCAGTTTTATGGTCTCTGCCTGTCTCGTCCCATACAGTTCTCTGCCCCGTTCACTGCACTATAGCCAGGCTCTGCATCTCTGAACTCAATCGGCATGTTCCTGCAGTAGGTTCTTGGCATGGCTCATCTGCTTTTCATGGCTGGCTCCTCCTGATCAGTCGTATCACAGTCAAATTACCCTTTCCTCAGAGAGCCCAGTACAATGAGAACACTCTTCAAACTCCTTACTAGTATCATTTCTGATACTTACCTTATGTGTCAGCATTGTTATTTTATTTTTTTGTCTCCTCTAACTCTGTTTAAGTTGCATGACAGGGGTAACCTTCTTTGTCTTGCCTGCAAAAAATAGTGTGGCCCACAGTAGGCACTCAGTAAAGATGTTAGAATAAATATCAGCACTTACCTCCTACTCATTTTGTCCAATTACTTTTATTCATTTTTTTCCAAGATCATGTTTCTGGATGGTAATGCAGAACTGATACTGTTGACATCTCCCTTGTTGAAATTCTTGTGGCCTTTAAATTCTGTTACATATTCCAGGTTTTCTTTCTACTTCTCCAATTCTCCAGTCCTCTAATTAAAAGGTTGAGTTTCCCCAATTTACATAATTGTCTTTCATCTGTTTCTCACTGTTTTTCTTGGGTGTTTTGAATACCCCCATGGCTCCAATGGGTGTGTCAAAGAAAATCTGCGCTGGATAAGTTAAGCAGACAAGGAAGACTTTATTGAAAATCATTTCAATAAAGGAGAGATATTGAAATAAACACTGCTAAAACAAAAGTCAAGAGAGTTTTATGCACTGGGGTGAGCTTGTGGAAAAGTACTAAAGGGAGAGTCCTAGTAGGGAAGTTGATCAATGTGATGAGACCATCTGTGTTTGTTAATTGGCACTTACGGAGTCAGGCTCCTACCCTTCCATAGAGACTGAGGGATAAAAGCACTATCTTTCTTGATGGTTACGTTTCCAAGGGATGGCTCCCAGGTCCTTGAGAAAGACATACCTGGGTCATAAAACTGGTAAGAAGCTGGGAGATTTACATCCCAAAGGGACAGAGAATGATGTTTAATTGCAAGTTGTCCAAAGTAAATGCTCTAAGAAAAAGGAGGTCAGAATTTAGACTGCAAAGAATCTATCTAAAGTTCAGTCAAGATGAGGGACACTAAGACCATCTTGGTCTGATGCATTTTCAGCTTGTCTTCCACATTTATATATTCAAACCTGATGTCCTTGAAAGGCATGATCCTGCCTCCAGCTTGATATCCCATTTGCACATCCAACGCTTCATGTTTAATACCAAACCTTACCCTTGTTTTTTCATTGAGATATTATTGACATATTATATATTAGCTTTAGGTGTATGACATAATGATTTGATATATGTATATATTACAAAGTGATTACCACAATAAGTTTAGTTAATATCCATCACAACACATAGTCATAATTTTTTTCTTGTGTAAAGATCTTTCTAAGGTTTACTCTCTCAGCAACTTTAAAATATACAGTACAGTATTAACTATAATAACCATGCTGTGCATTGCATCCTCAGGGCCTACTTGTTTATAACTGAAACTCTGTACATTTTGTCCCCCTTCACCCATTTCGCCCATCCCTATTCCGCCATTTTGAGAAACCACTAATCTGTTCTTTGTTTCTATGAATCTGTTTGTTTATTTTATATTGCACATCTGAGATCATACAGTACTTGTCTTTCTGTCTGAGTTATTTCACCTAGTGTAATGTCCTTAAGGTCTGTCCATGTTGTCCTGAATGGCAAGATTTCATTATTTTTATGGCTGAATAATATTCCATTTGTATGTGTGTATACAGGTGTGTGCATATATAGATTGCATGTATAAATATATATAGTCTGCATGGTCATAAGGGTATCCAGTCTAGAGTTGTAAATATTCCTTAATGCTTAGAAAGACTTCAAAATTTTATTAAAAACTATACTGGTTTTAATCATTTAGGATGCCTGCAGAATTTTAAAGTTAAAATAATTAAATAAGAATACTTTATTTTATAGTATCTAAAGCCTTTTACATTCATTGAGCGATTGTATATAGTATGTTATAATATGGTATAATATTATGTAAGTTTTATTTATTATATTCAGTTTTTCTAGTGTACACATTGTTCAGTTTCATTTTTATAAAACTATGCACATTTTCTAGCTATAAAATCTGTTTCATTACTCCACATCACTTATCGTTAAGAAATAAAGGGGAGAACAATATTCATTGCAAAGTCTAGTGAGTGTATCATTCATCTACGATTTTAATATTTCAGATATAATATGCTATTTTTAAATACAAAATATCAGGAATTTTTGTTGTTTAATATTTTATTAGTTTAGATAATGCTAACTACCCCAACAAATAAGCCTGAGTCTTAGTGACTGAATCCAATAAAAGTTTATTTCTTAATCAGATAAAACCCATTTGACAATAGGACTGTCTTCTAAAGTAAATCCAGGCATTGTTATCCAGCCTGTTGATGAAAGAGGGAGGGTGGAGATAGCACACCTGCTTTTAAAATATTCTTCCCTGGAATTGACATAAAGCAGTGAGAACTAGTTACTTGCCCCATCATGTTTCAAGGCACCTGGGAAATGTAGTTCCTTTCCAGGAAGCTGCTTTCCCACAACAATCCTACAGCATGAAGCAGAATCACAGATCTTTGGTATTCAGCTAGCTATTCCTGCCACAAATATCCTTATTTAGGTGTTTAAGCAAAATCTGAAAACTCAATTACTTTTTAAAAATCAAGATCAATGACTCATTTAAATTATGCGAAAGCACACACATTTGCACAGAGTACAAGTTTAGATAGACCTTTCCCTGTATAGTTGTATCACCAAAGGCTTGTTTTGGGAGAATAAGTCCTTCTTTCTTGAGTTTGAAACCTTCCAAAACTAGTATGACAATTGAGACAGGTAATTTTGCAGTAGGATTTCCATCTATGTAAGATAAAACTAAAGAAAATGAAAAAAAAATTTTTTTTCCACAAAATGTATAGTCCATTAGAAGTTAAAAAATGTTTTTCAATATCTCATTCAAGTCATAAAGCAAGGGAGGGAATTATTTAAAAATGGAGTCAAAATAAAATATTTGTAACTAGAGTAGGGTTGGGGAACTGCAACCAACAGGACAAATCTAGTCACTAGACTATTTTAAATACAGTTTTATTGGAAATGAGCCATGCCTATTCACTTATGTGACTGCCTTTACATAGTGCTTTTTACGACATTAAAACAGAACCATTAAGTAATATATCCTTCAAAGCTGAAAATATATACTATCTGGCCCTTGACAGAAAAAAAACTTGACAACCTCTGTACTACAGGAATAACTGTCTCCTCACCATTCCACCAACTAATGTAAAGTCAGGAAGAGGTGTCCTATGGCTAGAAAAATTTGCATAGAAATACTCTCTTAATTGAATAATGACACGTTTGGCCCACTTTGTTTATAATCTCACACTTTAAAAACAGATCTAATAATATTATTTTATTTCTATTTCTAATAACTAAATTAAATTGTCTTCATTGTAGATAGTACTTCGCTTGTTATTTGGGGACTATGTTATTTTATCTACTAACAATTTATACTAGAATGGTAATATTTTAATATAGATTACACATTTATGTTTTCATTTCAAAATTTGTAATACATTTATCCATTTTGTATTTAAATGGTATTAGATATTTGGTTCGATAAAATATTTAGAAATTCTAGTCAGGGTATCTATTATTCTCGTTAAGCTTCAATATTTCAATCACTAGATAATTTCCACTATTTCATTGAGATGGATAGCTGAATTAAAATTAAAAGCAGGATTAATCCAGTTACTTAGAAGTCACCTTCCCTTCATATACTGAGTCTCTGACAAACATACATACTTCCTTTAAGAAGCTTCTAGGAATAGTAAATAAAAGCGGTAGCCACTGAATGAACAAAGATTCTCTGAAGTCATGGGCTGGAAACCAGAGTAGAGTTCTTTGTCTTTCCTCATAAGAGCTGGAGGTGAGGAAAGCTGCTCTGTGGTAGATGTTACTGTAGGGAAAAGTGGTGGTTCCAATTCACATCCTAATTAACTAAAAAACCTTGAAAAGGTGTTTCAATTACTTTCTCTGAGCTTTGTTTTCTTCACCTATTGAAGAAGGAACGGACTGGGGCTTACTATATACATTAAATATAAGTTTATAGATATGTATATTTCAAGGCATGCTCATTTTTATAGATAAATGATAGTTCATAGGTGATAGGTAGGTAGGTAGACAGGAAGGTAGATAGATGATAGATAGATAGAGAGATAGATAGATAGATAGATAGATAGATAGATAGATAGATAGATAGATATAGATACAGATGAATGATAGATCTTCGTGATAACAAGTGGCTCTGAGAAAGGATGATCAGCAGCGAGTGTTACTCAAAACACTGACAGGGAGAAATGGAAAGAGAATTGGCATGAAAGACAGGGCTTTAGCATTCTAACATTCAGATTATGATTTTATGTATAAATATATAGAGAGAAAAATAGAGGAAGGAGAGAGTAAGAGTGTGTAAGCATGGGGCCCTCTTCTACCCCCACACAACCTTATAAAATATAAAATACAATACAAACATAAATCCAATGACTGAATCAGAGGATAGGAAGTCTGGGTGCCCATCCTCTAGTACATCCAACTTTTCTATTGCTCTTAAAGCTATTTTTAGGAATCCCTAATGGAAAGCAGCACTTGAAAACTATTTTCTTTTAAATATCTAAACTCCTACCTTTTACTTTGTTTAAAGGCCCTCTTCGTTAGTGAGGGACTTTCTGACTTTTAAATACTTTCTCATTTCCTAAACCCTTTCTCTAGTTTTTACAGTATTTCCTTTTCTTTTTTTAACTCTTCCATGCCCTGCATTTTGAAAGATCATTACACTGACTTCTTGAATTCTTATTTAATTTTTAATTCATTTGGTTCTGTCTTACCAATAGAGAGTCAGGTTCTCATTTCTCCTCAGCCCCCGCCACCACTTAGTGGTGCCTTACAAACCACTGTAAGTGTTGATATTTACAGAGATTAGAAGAAGTATGGCTTGAACTACTACTCTGCACCATATTTCCAACCTGAGGCTAGATCTATTCTTAGGTACAGGGTGTAGTTTAATCCCATAGACTTAAGCATTATGAAGTACAAACCCCAGTAAGATATTACTTTCTACATTTTACATAAGTCAGAGAAATGCATCTGGCTGACCAAATTGTTTAGTGCCATGGTAGCCTGCGCCACTTGTCCCTTGCCTACTTGTTTCATTATTCTGAAGGGTAGTTGTCAAGCTGAGGATAACACTCAATGATATCTTTTGCAGTCAGGCAAATCAAATTCCTACATCCTGCTACTGTAAAAAATTCTGATAATTATTACTCATTCCTGAACAGAGAGTGATCCAAAATGGAGTATTCTGAATCTTGATACAGTAATTTTGCATTTTAATGGGATTGTGCTGAAAATGTACTACTAGCTGATAGTTCAGCTAGTATCCCTTGCAGCTCAAAATATTTTCTGTTTAGGCATTTGAAAGAGATTTAAGAAGATCACTAAATATAATGTCTATTTGAAATTTGGAGGGACAGAAAAAAACGTGTGTGCATATGTGTGTGTGTGTTTTGAAATGATAAGTCATTTTTATGCCAAAGCAGATTAGTGAATTTCATTTTCAAAATGAACCCAGCTAAGTTACATAGATACCAGAACACTATGAAAGGTCTGCAAGCTGCTCTGAGTCCTATTTGTACATTACTGTCAGGTAAATGCAAGCAGAGCATATTTCAGCATGTGAAATCCCTCTAGTGACTAAATGCTTATCTGTAGTCATTTTTCAAAAGCCATACAATCACTTGACATATAAAATACAAAATACTCCATTTTGGTACTCTGGAAATATTTGTGGAGATCTAAAACCTAAAATGAGCTGTTGCATTTGTATAAAGTTGTTGCCAATGCCTATCCAATAGTGTTGTACTCTGCATTTTTATTTCACTGCTGAAGGTAGATTATCCATACACGTCATCTCACCAGTTGTTCCTTAGTATGATGGTTTTTCCTAAAAGAAGAGTGATTGTGAAGAGAGCTATAGTCATTGGCCAGAGATTAGGATAAAGCTACTAAGCCCTTATGGTGATAAAATGAATCTTGGCTACACTAAAAAAAAAAAATTATAGTAAGAGACATATTTCTGGCTATGGTTGATTCATTTGTGAAGACTAGCTTTTCCTCCTATAAGAAGTAGAGAGGCTGGATAAAACAAACTGAAATCCATTTGAACACCTTGGAAAAAATACAAAATCATCAAGGACTAGAGAGGCTAAGACCTTGGAGGAATACTGGAAAAAGGGAGGTAGCACCGAAATGAGCTTACTGTTCAGTTCTGCTTTTCCCTTCTAAATGTGGATGCATTCATAAATGGTGGCCAAGCAGCTAAACAGCTAATCAGATCTTTATTCAGTTTCCTAAAACTTGGAAGACAAGAGATGGTGTTAGGGACTGTCAAAGTAGGTCACAGTAGGATGTCAAGGGCTTTTAATTGATATTTCTAAAAGTAAATCTCATAAGGGCAAGAACGAGAAATCCATGGCATATCTTATGAGAAAGGGCAAATCAGAAAATATGTCAGCCTTCATAAAACAGAAATGTGGCCTCAGTCAGCTCATCACAGATTGGGTTAATCCATTTTATTCCTAGTTTAAAAACATAATGAAACAAAAACAAGAAAAATCCTTTATAGGAGAGGACAAAATTCTTCAGAGTTTCAAACTACTTCTATAATTTGGTGATTATCATTTGGTTAAAAGTCATCATACAAACCAAGAGATGCTGTCCAATGACCAAAAATCATGACTCAGGAACAATAAGAGGAGACCCCCAGGATGTGCAGATTTTGAGGTTACTAAACACAGACTTTTAAGTAACCACAACAAATGTGTTCAAGAATACAGATGACAGGATGAGGAGTCTTTTAGAAAGAATCAAATGAAAGTTAAAAAATTGAAAATGACAATAACCATTAAGGAAGAACTCTATACATGCATATAGTAGAAGATCAAACAAGTTTGTTATTGTCTATTTTTCTATCTTCTCCCACTAGAATATAAGTTTCATGAGAACAGGAATTTTGTCCATTATTCCTCTACAATATCTAAAATAATACTTAATAAATAGTAGATACTCAACAAATATGTGTTAAATGAATGAACTAGTGATATCCTGCCGAGAGGCATACCACTTCAAGGCCAGAGCTGTAAGCAAGGAGATGAAAAGATACGGTCAGAAATGTTTGTTGGCAGCAAGGCACTAAAAGGTGAAGGGAAAGGTCTGCTGATGCACAGACCAGAACTGCACGGGGTTCGTTCCCCCTGTGCGCTGCCCCCTACGGCTCTTGGCTACCCCACGACAGTGAGGCTTCTGCTTGGATATAGGGATAAGGCTACCTGTGGTT
Organism: Manis javanica; assembly: GCF_040802235.1. Taxonomy (NCBI): domain Eukaryota; kingdom Metazoa; phylum Chordata; class Mammalia; order Pholidota; family Manidae; genus Manis; species Manis javanica. The sequence continues at coordinate 72,177,616 of NC_133163.1, forward strand.
ATACACCTGCCGCACAGTTATGGGCTACCCAGAAGAAACAGCAGGTTACTGAGCTGATTCAAACAATAGACAGATAGGACCAGTGTCGTGATGAAGCTGTCCTCATTCAAACAGCACTCTTTGCTGAACCTCTTGGAGAGGGGTCACAGAAAAATCCTGTCTCAGATTCCTCTACAGCTTTGCAGTGGCCTAAGGGAGGAAGGTTTGCATAAACAACTTCCCTTCCCAGGAAGATAAGGGTCTCAATTTAGGCAGCAGGCAGTGGGGTTTTGCAATACTTGTGCTTCCAAATTGAGATGGTATTTAAAAGGAGCTGTACTAGTTGGAAAAACAGGCAGAAAAAAGAAAAGTGAGGAACACGGGGAGGAACTAAGTAGCCCAGGCTGTGCTTGTGACTGCACGGCCTTCTATTTCAGCTTCTCTAAATGCCTTCAAATTAACAGTAAAAAGGAAAAAGGAAGATTAGCTTTAGTTACAAAGTAGTTAGATCATAAGGAAATGTTGAAAGCAAAAATAATAAACGACTGAAGTTAAATATCTCCAAAGAGCTTTTCTAGTCTCTGCAGAATGGAGACTTTTTCCTATGAGGACTTTCTTCTTTGAAGTGCAATGATCATTCTTAGGTGGGCCCACCAGTTTAGGCTGGCTGTTTGGTGTCCTTCCTTTGACTACCAGTGCAGAGTTAGTGTTGTCTCTCTGAGACCAGTATAAGACATCTACTCTGGACCTTAACTAGGTCAGAGCAGAAGAGTTTGAAAGGACATAATTGAATAACAAATCCAGGTCCAGTGGAAAAAGAGTGGCTGGGGGCCGTGGTTGGGGGCGGTGGTCAGGAAGCCACTCCTAGAAGAGCCGTGAAGAGAGAGCAGAGCCCCAGGAGTCAGAGATGGGGCTCACGTGCCTCTAGACAGCCTGAGAGAAAACTAACTAGAATGGAAACTGTCCAGGGGAGGAGCCCAGATCACACAAGAGCAGTCTAGAGCATTCTCCTTAATTTTATAGACACAAGCACTCTTTGGTAAAGTCCGGAAGTGACCTTTTCAAACTCAGCTCAAAGGAGAAATCCAGTCTTTCACAGTATGTTACAATACAAAAGTCATATTGGGGAGTTGGATTCTTTCTCAATCAGTCCAATTCCCAAAAGCTATATAGAGCAATTAAAAGGATACTTGGAGGCCTGTGAAAATATGTATGCTTTCAAGAGTTTAAGTGATTATTTTTGCTTAGCTTATCTGTGATTTCACATAGCTCTAGTTAGAAGTGGTATTGTTTTAATTACAGAAAAGAGGTCACTCTTCATTGAGATATAGCAAGGGAGGAGATACAAGTTAGTGACAGTGCCTGAAGGATTATAGACCACTCTTCATTAGAATTATGTGAAAGAACACCCACACATAACACACGCATATAAATATATACACAAACAGTGAAATACAAGTGATTCTCCTAGAGCCCATTAGCTATTTATTTTGTGCCTTTTAAACAGTGTCTGGCAATCTAATAACACACTATGAAACTAGATGAGGGGGCTGTTTTTTTGTCACTCACTGTGTCATGGTGTAATTTTACCTATCATTATTTCAGCCGAAGGTGGCATTTAGGAGTTCATTAGTAATTAATAGAGCCCTCTGTTGCCCAGAGATGCTCTTAGATATTTAAAGAAAGCATTTAGTTCAGATCGACAGTCTTCTACCCATACAATATTTTTAAAACAAACTAAAAAGTTACAGTGAATTCTATTAAGAAATATAGTTATTTCAAGTAAATTTGCCATAAACCGTAAGCAGCAATGACAATGAGACATAGCTCTCTCTCGCCTAGCAAGTTTCATTTCCCTATCAAAAGAGAACAGCGCTTGCAAGGTCTGAGTAGAAGACTCTTACCATTTTTCAGCACCGTCACTCTCTTTTTATGTTTTGTTCATAATGGCAACTGCCTGGCTTGATACATTGGTTCCGATGCTTTCACCTGCTTGTTGTCATTCAGGTGCTAAATGAGGAGGATGAATATGTATAATTCGTTCAAGACTGCATGAGAATGACCCATCTTGGCATATTTTATGACATATCCCACCAGACCCTGATTATTTTGTGAAGTTGGCATTCAAGTTATACTGGTTGGCTTTTGATAGCTTTTTTGCCAACTTCCTCTGAGCATATGATTAATCAGTACAATAAAACGGGACACTCTAAACTGCAGGATTGATGCATGGGTAAGGATTTTAAAACTTTCATTCCTTTATCAGTCATTTGAGACAGTTTTAGTGGCTCGTTACCAGAAAGTATTTTAGGAAATCTTCCTCTATTTGATCACTGTGCCAGTATGGTACTACCTCTCTGGGGAGAAATGGATCTTTTGATTTTGATAGAGTTTCTTTCTTACATAATGAGGATGTAGTGTTTTCTTCTTTGGAAGATTGTCAGGTGCCTTTTGATAGGTAATAGAGAGAAACCAACAGTAGCTGGGGAATCTAAGGCCAAATCTGTTTAAAAGATCTCTTGAGAAAGAAGTATGGGATTAAAATTGGAGAAGGCTCTTCTATACATGCCTCCAGGAAGCTACCAGGAAAAACACATTGAATGTTGGAAATCTGCAACTATTCTTATTCATTCACTCATTTAACAAATTCTTAGTGACCCCTATGTGTCAGGGACTATGATAGAAACGATGATACAAAGTCAATAGAGAGTCCCCATCTTTAAGATATTCGTAGTTGAGTTGTGGAGAAATATGAATGGATGGAAAAATGTGCATTCAATCTTAGAGCATTGAGTTAAACACAGTCTTTCTGAGTTTAAGGGGTGGGAGAAAAGTGTTCAATCAACTGATTAATCAACTGATAAATATTCAAACTTTAAAATTCTACTTTCAACAAATGCCTTAGCAAATATCATGGCTTAGGAATTGATGACCCCAAACCAAAATAGCAAATGCAGATCAGACCAGCGCAAGTAGAAAGAAAAAAAATGTTTGCCTTGCAGAAAAGACTTAGGTTGGGCCATTATTTTCTTAGTCACATCATCTAAAAGTTATCAGTTCCTTACTGTGAAGAATTTGGAGTTTCATCTAAGGATACACTACATATCTTTCCAATTTGTTTTGTTTTATTTTAAACTATGTCTGTTCAAGTCCAAACACTTTTCTTTAAGACTGATAGTTAAGACATTTTTAGAAAATTATTTTTGTCGTTTTTATACAGTGCCAAGTTAAAGGACCCTTTAGCTGTTGGATGTACATGCTGGGACAGGGTGAAAAACCTAACTAGAAACATCAAAATTCTAGTACCTAATAGCACCTTTTACAAAAATCCCACCTCACCTGGGAAGGCTAAGTATTGCCAAGGCAGGGACAGAACCGCTATGGGTTTCCATTCCTAACGAGGCATCTTAGGGAAGGGAGAAGTAAAAAAGGATCCATTGGAGTCTAATTAAAGAAGATGATTTGTTAAGTTTCTGGGGTTTGGGACAGTTTATTGTAGTCTCAGTAGAAGTAGCAATACTAATCCACCAAAACACTGTTGTATGTCTCTCCCAAGATCTCTCTGGGTCCCTCTTCATTCCTACTGTAGCAATATCAAGGGGTAACTGAGTTGGGGGAGTTCTTAGTACCCTGTAATTTGTATGTGTGTCTGAAGAGCCTCACCAAATAAATGTACCATCTGACCAGAAGCATAGCTGTATTCAAAGTTTCAATATAATTCCTCTGTCTCTCCCCTCCCCACTGTTTTGGTCCCTAAGTGCCTCTTATGTATGAATCCTGAAGAATTCCTGCTGCTTATATTTTTTTGTCCCCAATAATAACAATGAATGAGGACTGAATAAGATAAAACATGGGAGGTAGAAACTCACATGCAAGACATAGCCATTTGATTCTCACCTCCTCTATCTTCAAAGGATTTCATAGCATAAAATGAGCACAGAGAGCACAGAGAACAATAATGGCAATCAATGTTTACTGAACACTGACTAGATGCCAGTTTCTGTTGTGCGTGCTTTAATGCATTGTAGCACGAATCCTTAGCTCATTTAATTCACATTTGCACTCTCAGTAAGTGGAGAAGCCAATATCTGGGCCTAGGTGGTCTGACCCTGGAACCATGCTCTACTATTTAGGAAGCAAGCTCTTTTTCATCCTACCCCCTCTTCTCTCTTTAGCAACTCAAAGAGGTCCAGAATGATTGTCCTGATTGATAATATAATAGGTGGAGGTGCCTAAAATTAATATGCTAGTGAGAGCTTCAGCCTGAATAAAGGGAATGCTTTTGAATCCATTTCTCTCATAGACATTAATTTGATTGCTCATCTGTTATTTAAGAAGGATCCACAATGTTGGGGAAAAGTGGTTGGGTTACTTCTGGCTCTAGAGTCTAGGAGGTAGAAAAACTACTTCATTCCCAATGTTATGGACCAGAAAGGAGGCCATTTTGAAAACCACAACCTGTATCACGATTATGGAGTAGTTTAGAAATATGGAACAGGACTGTGAATACCTTCACCCTACCTGCCAGGTGCCAGTGATTTTAGAAGGGGAGCTCCTTGGAAAAAGGCTCACTCTCTGCTTGGCCAGGATGGGTTTATTAACATGAAATTAGTCGCATCTGCACCTGGTCATTTCATGGAGTGTCTGTAATCTATGCAGACTTTCATAGGTAAGATGCTGCTGCATGTTTGATTTTTTCTTTTTCTTTTCCACAAAATGTAATAAGTGGAGGTGCCTAAAATTAATACAGTATTCAAAACAGAAGCTTAGAGAAACCTTTGATAAGCAGAAGCTGACTTTCTAAAAGGAAATACATGGGGTTCCAAACAAAGCTGAGGAAAGAAAGACTGGGCTTCTTTGCCCAGTTAAATGCTTACATTTTGAAAGAAGCAACAAGAATGGGGAAGACAATTTTTTTTCAATCTATAGGGAAAACACATCTGATACCAATTACCCTCAGCTATCTTGTCTTTTGAGTTGCTTTTCCAAATCTGTACACTAAGACAGCCAAGAATACAGTAGAATAAATGTGTCCAGGGAAGAAATAAGTGCACTGGGGAGTTGAATGGAAATGATAAAAATCACACACACTTCTTTATTGAAATAATTAAATATGAAGTGGAGTGGAGAGTGGCAGATGAATTCTAATAGTAATTGAATTGGCACTTAGGAGTTACCTTATCTGCATTGCCACAATTCAAAACTCCCACAGTGTTTTCTCTCAGTCCCCATCGTATTAATTATGCCTCTCATCCACCATCTTGTTTGTGAGCAAAGTAGTTAGTATGCATGGAGAGGCAGCCAGTTCTCCTAATGGGGTTCGGGAGGTGGTTATTTCATCTCTTGTGGAAATGGCATCTGCTTCTTTAGTGCATAGGAAACAGCTAACACACCCACAAACTGCTCTGGGGGGACTTTCCTGCTTCATGAAAAGAACGAAGACTTCTATTTTATATAACTCAGATAGATGGTCCTGTCTCCCTTATTTGGGAGAAAATCTTGGAACTTGAGTCTTGTCAACTCTATCTCCAAAAGTATTTGGCTTTCTACAGATAAGTTTTCTCTTTGATGTATATTCACAGATCCTGCTTATTGCATGTTGTTCATGCAGAATACTTGCTGATGTCCTATTGCAAAGTAGATTTTTGATAATGAAGTTGTTATTACACTTCCTTATTTCATTTCATAGAGAACAGAACATTATTAATCCAGGTTTTCTAGCCAATCCAATACTTCTACCTCTGACTGTCATCTTTATTCTTTGGGTGGGGGATTTAATAAAAGATGGTTCCACAACATCAAGGTTCTTTTCAACCTTGACCTTAGAGACCAGTTTTTAGTTTTGTTTTATTTTAGGACCAGGAGAAGAATGGATTTGAGGTATGAGGATTTTGCTGGAAAAAACCCTATTTCTCTTGTTCTGCAGGAGAAGCTCCAGCAAAATAAGGGATATTAAGTAACTTTAACCTAAGGCCAATTAGTAAATTAATCACTAGGAAGAAAAAGAGCAAACAGAGATGATAGGAAACACCATCTATGGAACTGACTGACAGCCTCACTCATTCCTTTGTCTTTGTGGGCATTACTTAAATGTCATCTGAAATTACTCTTGTTCATTGTCCAAGTGACTTCATTGGCCAGCAAGAAAAAATGAAGAAGACTTACTCCTTTGGAACAAGGTACTGAGGATACCATTCATGTAATAATTTCCCTTTGAAGGTAGAGGATGTGATGTAATTTTCAACCATTAACACCTTAGTCCTGAATATTAATGATATTTTCTCTCCAGTCATCCAGCAGGTGACCTAGTAATACTAGGGTAGGATATTGTAAGTTTTGGTGGAGGGCTGTATTTTGTGAAGTATTGCCTCAGAGGTCAGTATAAGAAATGATTACAAGCAGCTATGGGAGAATATGGATGTGAACATACTGGTTGATTTTTTTTTTTAAAGATCAACTTTGTGTCTTTATTACTACAAACTCCTTTATTCCAGACATAATTCTTTGCCATTGTTACTGGAATCATAAATCTTTCTCTCTCACCTATTATCCTCAGTTTCCAGCCAGCTTAAGGTAGGATTCAACCAAGAATAGATCTGCAGTCCCCGTTGAGACCCAGTCTTTGGATTCTACATTCTGGTGAACAAAATACAGACCAGACTGACAGGCTATGTCCACAGTCTGCTGTTCAATAGAATGAATAGTGGGGAGATGTAAGATTGTCCAAACAAGACTTTTAGAATAAGAAGCACTAATTTCAAGACTTAACTTAATTTTTTTAATCTTTAAAATGTTTTGTGACATTTTAGGGTGGGTTCAAATATGAGAAAGTGTGTTCATTTTGGCATTCTTTCAATAAAAGGCCTTTTCTGCCATAAAGTGAAAACATGCTCCTGAATTACCTAATTAGATCATCTTTATTTACTATATTAGTCAGTTATTTACTAAATCTACATTCTGACCTAGCCTTGACAGTACTTACACAGGCTTCAGAGAGACTACAACTGTAAATGTTGTACAGAATGAAAGATGTAACACCAAACAGTGTGATTAACTAATGAAACCACTTTGCAAATGGCAACACAATAGGAACATCCTTGCAATACTGTGGGGAAAAGAAATTAAGGTGGATAAAGTGTATTAAATCCTACAAATGAGAAGAAAAAGAGTTGTTAGAAGAAAAAAAAAAAGAACTTAAATTCTAGTGCAGGAAAATCAGCTTAGTGAAAATTGAAAATGCATGTAATAAAACTAATTCAGGCAGGATATTAATCTTGTGTAAAAAAGATAGAAGCATGTTAAAACCTGATTGTAAAATATTAATGTGCTAAACCATCATAAAACTTCACATATGCCTTTTAGCAGTAGTATTGTTAATGATGATAAAAACTTATTTGCAAATTCTTCTTTTATGAAGTCTGGAAACAGAAAATCTGAAAACAACTGACAGACATCTACTGTGCATGAAGACAGGAAATGGTGAAGGTTAATGAGGTTCAGGGCGACTGGTCTCTTGACATTTAATTGTGTGACCATATCAAGGGCCCTCTGCAGTCTGTAAGTGAGGTAATTTGGGATAAACAAACAGAGTCTGCACTCTGATAAAATTGGGGCCTTCATAACTCCATTCCTAATTTGTTTCCTGATGTTCTTGGAATTATACTCACCTTGGCCCATTGTGTAATTGTAAAGCACCTATGTTCCTAGACTTTTGTTTTTCCACTTGACCAAAGCAAAACAGGAATTTATCTTGAGCTTTATCCTGCTTTTGTGTTATTATATTAGTGGTTCTGAATTATGGGCTGAAATTCTATGGTAGCTCAGGGTACTGTTTTTGTATCATGAAGGAGAACTGAACTAGACTGTGGAATCAGCTTGACCTGCATGCAAATCCTTGGATGACTCAAAACAGGATGTTGATTAGTTTATGGAACCTCTCTGAGTTGTGCATACTTCATAGGAAAAAGATATACATGCAAAAAAATGGATACTAATCCCTACTTAGATGTTTTTTATGATGGTCTATAATAATGTGTCTGAATCTTCTGCATGCCAGAGGTGCTCAGATGTAATAATTATTATTGAAATGTTCACTATTACTGTTTTTTTTTAATTCAGAAGGTTATACTAGCTGACCTTCTAACACAGTCTGTGTATTCCACACTTCAAGTTTCTTTCATCCATTTCTACGTAACCAGAATGCTTTTCCTCTTCACCTATGTTGAAGTAAATCCTATTCATGTGTTTAGACTCAATTACATCCCATTTCCTGCATAAGGCGTTTTCTAGCTGCTCCATCACACACTGATCGATTTCTGCACTTTCTGTTCTTTCTCTGGACTCCTGTTACAGTTACCATCTCTGCATCTCTAGTTGAATTATGATTTATTTCCCCCATGATAGCAGGAACAATGACTTTTATTTATCCCATATCTCACTTTCCTCACAACCCCTTAAAATATCTAGCATGTTACCAAAGTCGATCATGTCCTATTTAATTAAGAGATAATCCTTAATGAGACATGGTTAGCATGAATAAGCTTAAGACATGAACCTATGGTCATGTCATTCTGATTACTATTTAGATTGAACCATCAATAAGTATAAGCTTTGGTAATATGATAAGATGTTTCTAGACTGGATAAAGAAGTACCTTAGACATGATAGATTAGTAGACTAAAAAACTACTAAATCAGATAATTGAATGAGAGCTTTGAGGTTTTTTAAAGACTTTTTGAGTACTTTGGGAACACACACAGGCATTGACCCTGATTCAATTCTTCATTTGATATCAAATCCCAGTTTTGGTTTCTTCTTCAATAAGATATATGATTTCAGATATGAGATTCACATCATCTGATTTTGATGCCTGAGCTTCTCCTTTTGTTTTTGTTTTTGTTTTTGTTTTTGTTTTAAATAAATGTTTGTTAATGGAAGGCATTGGAAGCTGTATTAGAGTTCTTCAACAAAGCAGAACCAATAGGATGGATAGATGAATGGACGGTTGGTTAGATGATTGATAGTACGAGAAGGGATATATAGTATACCAATTGGCTTATGCAATCATGGAAGCTAAGATGTCCCAGGATCTGCGCTCTGTAAGCTGGGCACCCAGAAGTTGGTAGTATAATTCAGCCTGAGCCTGAAGACCTGAGAACCAGGGCAGCTGCTGTCTGAGGGCAGGGGAAGTGACTGTTTCATCTCAAGCAGAAAGAACAAATTTACCCTTCTCCATTTTTCTGCCCTAGTCAAGCTTTTAGCATTTGAATGATGCCAACTTACATAGGTGAAGTCCATCTTCTTTATTCAGTCTTTATTGCCCAATTTAAATGCTAATTTCTTCTGGAAACACCCGCACACATACCCCCAGAAATAATGTTTTATTAGCTATATCTGGACAGCCCTTAGCCCTGTGAAATTGACACATAAAATGAACTACCACAGGCGCTATTAATTATAGCACCTCTAAGGAAGAGGCCTTACAAGACTGTGAAACTACTCAAGTCAAATTTTTGTATAATTAATCATATTTAGCACTTAACTATATATTGTTGATATTGGTCTCTAATGTTCCACACTTCTAATCCTCCCAACCCAGTTGTAAACACCTCAAGAGAAATGTTTCTTTCTTTCCCTGGTCTTAACACAGAGTTTGATGTTTACTGTTGATGTCTAGTGGAAAATATTGGTTTAGGAATTAGGAGACCTAAGTCCTAGTCGAACTCTATCACTTTCTAAAGTAGCAAAGTTAGACAAGCTGCACAGTAACACTGAGCTTCATTTTCTTTTTCTATTAAGTGATGATAATTATATCTGCCTTGACTAATTCATAGGATTATTCTGAGGCTTACATGAAATATCGGATCTCTAAGTTCTTCATCAGTTGTAAAGCCCTATGCAGAAAATTAAATATTATTATTATGATAGCTGACACCCAAAAGTAGTTTTTCTTTTGCATGGTATTACTATAATGAGGTCGGTTGCCAAACATTTGGTTCTCTGAAGTAATATTTTATTCATGATATAAAAAAGTAAGCAGTTTCTAAAGTACTTCATGTAATTCTAATTGTAGGTTATAGACCATGAGAATTGAAAATTTAATTTTATATATTTCTTCATACTGATGAGATGGAACACATTTTATCCTCTGAAGAAGAAAACTTCTTTTCTCTCAAGCAGTACATTTCTCATAGTTCCAAATCCAGCATCATGAAAGTTTCTATAAGTATGAGAGATGGCACTAATATTTTCCAAAATCTCTTCTGAATATACATTTTGAAAAACTGAAAAATTCTAATAACCACTACAATGTTCATCACTAGCATTTTTATTATCTATTTTTACTTTCTGAAGGTAATGAAATACCTATAGCCCTTAATATGGAAATCTGTTAAAGAATCTCTTCATTGCCTATATTTGTGTGGAGGCAAATTCCAATGACTAGATTTACTGAATATAGTATAGAAAGGGAAGCAAAATATATAGGCTTTAAGAAGTCAACACAAAGGTCAGTGTAAAAATTTTTCTGTTCTTGATCACTGGTACCTAGTGTAAAATCCCACAACTATAGCAATGCCCAGGTACTGTGTCAGCCATTCGAGGAAAAAAAGTTCTCATTTGCCAGTACAAGCCAATCCATTCCTACCTCAGTGAACTAATACATGCAAGAACCTAGAACCTATCAGAAACAAGAAGGAAGAAGTTAAAAACTTTCTTCTTCTTCAAGTCCTTTATCTTCCCCTTTTTTACCCTCTTAATTATGGAAAATTCCATTTAATGAGATACTTCATTATACAGAAAGCTGGCCTTCAGACTTAATCACACTTCTGAAACTTATTCAGCTAAAGTCATCTATACTTTCTTTAAATAGTAAAACAAATGGAAATTTCATAGAACTTAACTTACTTAAAACCTCAACATTTAACACTGTGGATGACCTCCTTTTTGAAATACTTTTCCTTGTTTGACCTCAGTGACACCAGACTCCCCATGCCCCTGCTTTTTTTCCTTATACAGGCATCCTTTCTCTGCCTGAGGAGCAAATGTTTATTTTACTGAGGGTTCTGTCCTCTTCTTGAGTCATATAATTTCCCTGTGGGAAATCTCATTCAGCATTTATATGCTGATGACTCCTAATCCAGCAAAAACTCCTTCCTGAGTTTCAGACTCATAATACCTACCTGCCCTTCAGGACATGTGTATTTTCCTGCCCTACCTCAAGCATGACGTGTCCAAAAATGAATTTAAAATCTTTATCAATTCCACAGCATACTCTTTCTTCTCTGTTCTCCATTGCAACAAATTGTATCATTATTCACTTGATTGCTCAAGGCAGCAACTTGGTGAATTCTGGGACTACACTTTTTCCCTCCCTGCCCCATGTGCTACCAAGTACCATCTCCCTCTGATTTTTCTACCTGAATAAGTCCTAATGAGTCCTGCTTCTATCTCTAATTCCAGTATGACCCAACAAACATGAGAACTTCAGTCTCCTCACTCTTTGATATATCCTAGCACTTTCCTATCTCTCTAGGATTAGAAAAAGGGTATTAAAATAATTACAGATTAGATATACACTTACTTTATGAGGCACTGATCGCCTGCAGAAATTAGGAAAGTTAACATAAAGCCACAGCCTCAGTTTGAGAATCCTAAAGGGGCTTGAGGTGAAGTCACATTGCCCTGTTATTCTGTCCTTCTGTCCTACTCACTGCTCCTGCAATAGATGTGACCACCAGCACCTGTCACCTGGATGGCCTTCTAACAAGTATTTCTGCCTCTAGATTTATACCTCCAGTTTACTATTCACACTGTAATTAGATTAATCCATAAGTATTTGAGGATGAAAACATGAGCAAGTGATTATTAATATTTTAGACTTTTAAATGTGAAATCTCATTCCCAAATAGGAAGATTTAGTTACTTCTCAATTATTTATTTGTTCAAAAAATTCTAGATGCATAAATTCCCATTGAATAAATGCCCAGAAAGTTATTTTTCCATCACATTATAAAACATCCTCACCTAAAAAACAGTCTAGGTACTACCCTTTTATATCTTAAATACTTTTTTCCAATAGACAATCATTTGTTTTCCTATTAGACATATCAATTTTAAAGCTAAGAAGAAATTGACAATAGCAATTTTATTTCAATGGCCATATATATATAATTGTTACTAAGATATCCTCATAGTTCCTCTACAGAGAGGATTACAATTACATCATTTGATCTCCTCCATAAGTCTTCATGACATCCCATTTCTTTTCAATCCAACAAAGGGCACATTTGTGATGGAATCTGTTCCAGTTTACTCTGGGTGCAGTCAACTTTACAACCTTGGTGGTTCACCACTTCATATTCTCCATGGTTGGCACAGCTTAGTTGACATAAAAGCAGACCTACTGATACCCTGGAGAAATACATCACACTATTTTCTAGCCCTGCTCCATCTTTACGGGCTATAGTACTATCTAAATGGCTGACTTCCTGGGCTATATTAATTGTATTTAAGCTTGCTTAGATTTCCTACATGACCAAATTTTAACTAAGAAACTATAATTAGAGGATTCATAAACTGAGCCAAATGTGTTTCTTATACTGAAACTGAAAAGAGTGTATTACATGGCATTGTTACTGAGAGTTAGTAGGGATTTATAATTCATGAATGTGGATATTTTCCATAATTCTGCTATGTTAAAGTAGATTTGCAATGAGGGCAGGCATCAACACTAACAAACTTTTTGTATCAAGAACTACGTGAATATAAAGATTACAAATAAAAATAGCAATTATGGTCTCAGCCTTCCCAGAAAGAAGACAACTTCCAGACATTTACATAACATGTACAAACATAACTACAATGCAAAATAGAATCTAAAAATAAGAGCTGCTATTTATTGAGTTTTAATTTATGCTAAGAACTGACCAAAAGCATTTTGGTATGGATAATCACTAATCTTCACCAAAAAGTGTGCAATGGTTTTCCAGTTAAGGAAATGGATGAGTGGAGAAGTTAATCATTTGCCCAAGTTTGACGAGGTCAGAATTCTAACCTAATTCCATCTGCCTGTCTGTCTGTAATACCTATACTATTTCACAAGTTCCAAGGAAGAGACTCCAGGGAAGTTTTGTGTGTGTTCAAAGCAAGTTGTATTTGTCCCTAGTTGAAGCCACAATGGAAGGCTTATAATAAAGACTTTAGTGGTATTTATGTTGAGTTAGTGAAGGGTCTGAAAGATCAGTATTTCAGGCAGAAGGAATGTCAAGAGCAGTGCCAAAGCAGGTAAGGGATGAGTATGTACAGAAAGTAGTAAATTAAGTATTTTCCTTGTAGGTTAAGTGAAGGATGGAAAGGTCAGTTGTGGTCAGTTATGGAGGGACAAAGCAATTGGGACTTTATTTAGTAGGCTATAGGGAGCCATCTGTTTTCCAAGAAGCATAATTACTGAATATAATTATACTCTAGGAAGATTTACCTGGCAACAACATATAAATGGATAGGATAAATATATGGGAGGAGAGACTGAAAGGTAGATGATAATTATAAAAGTTACTAAAATAAGAGGATAATGATCAGAGCTGGGACAATGGAAGTGGGAAGGGGAAAAGGGTATGTGTAGTGTGTTTGTCTTCCAAACAGCTCTGAGAACTGTAATTGCTGATCCTCAGACGACAGATTGTGGTTTGAAGTATGGCAGGTCTAGGATCTGCAAGCCTTGGGAACTGAATGGTTCCATTTAGGTCCAAAGTACTTTTAATTATTGACCTGCCTTAGATTCTGTAAGGAAGAAACACTGGGAATAAACATACTTGTGCAGTCTGAGAGGCAATTCACCACCAAAGAATGCTTGGTTCCCTATGTTATAAGAAGGAAGAGTTGTTAAATGTTATAATCAACCCCCTAGGTGTTTTATTAAGGTCCTGGCATAGTTGGTAGGGCGACTTAGACTTTCAGGCTACAGGTTTCTAATTTGGAAGCTGTGTATAGTAGTAATTATCCTCCTTGCCTCTCTTGGCTATTGTAGGAAATCAAATGAGATAATTATGTGGAAGGACTTTAGAAAACACAAAATTCTTCTCTTAAGGTAGGGGCTATTTTGTTTATGTCTCTTTGTTGTTCCCATAGCACTGTATGAAACCCACAGTAGGGGCTGGAAATATTTGCTGAATGAGTAGTTGTACACAGGAATTTTGGCCAGAGAATGGTTCTTGTACAAATGTGTTGATATTAGGTTCTATGCAGTAAATGTTGGCCTATAATTTTATCACAAGTCATAAGCCTTCATAGAAAGAAGAGGATGGCATGCAGGCATAGTGGCAACCAGCTAGCTCCATTATAAAACACAAAATACAGTGCAGCTGCTACTGGTTCACTTTCTGCTAGAGATCCTTTAGTGTCTACTTACAAAGAAAAAGCTCATTAGGGAAGCAAGCACATAGACTATAGACAATATCCCAGAATCAGGAAAGAATTGGATCTCCTAGAGCAAGTGCTTCATTTAACTATCCCTGGAGGAAGATGGGCCAGAAAGAGGAATATCTAATTAGTGTGTGGACTGTGAAGGGGGAAATAACACTCTTCCCTGTGCCATGGCTTCAGCAAAAGAGAAAAACCAAAGAGTGGTATTCAAGGGAAAGAGAGAAAGTCACATACTTTCATTCATGCAACAAATATTTATTAAACATATAAATAGGCACAAAGGGAAATGTACTATGTGTGTGACATAACGATGGCATTCTCCAGGATACACTTCTTTGACTCATGGACTTTGAAGGCAATATGGCAAGGAGTTAATTTACACAGAAGCACCGTGTAAGAACATAATAAATTATGTTTCTGACAAACATTGAACACACACGCAACTTTGAAGCTGTAAGAGGAATTGTTAATTTCTGAAGATGTTTTCACTAAATTGAAACCATTTACTATGTAACAGATGGAGTACAAAGGAAATAAAAATTAAAAGAGGGATGAAAATTTTTGAAAACTCACTTTTCATTTAGAGGAACAATTTCTACTACTTGAATTATCAGGACATCAGGTTGTTTGAGTTTTGGTTCTAAAAAGGAGGTAGCTGCAGTCCAAAAGTTTCAATAACGGTCTTTATCTATCAAGGTCACAGTGAACACTGTATTTAAAAAGTGTCACATTTTACATACAGGCTGTGGATATGTGAAACAATTTTCCACAGAGAGATAAATGGAATAAAAACAAAAGCAGAAGAATCCAGCTGGATCCACATTTGGACCCAGAGCAAATAAAAGTCATTGGCAATGTAATTCCAAATGGAAAACAGTCACAAAGAGGGGAGCTAGGAAATAGAAATTTCTGAGGGAAACTTGGCAGAAGCCAAGGTATCTGTTTCACATGATCTAGCAGATAAGATACACTCTGGCTTGTCCTCCCCATTTTCAAATGCTTCCTCATTTTTAATCAGACATGTATTTCCAGTATGTAGGATTTGTATGTAAACGTGTAGCCAATCCCATGGGTAAGACTGAACAAGGAAAACTGACAGAAACACAGAAAGACTCAAAGAGACAGGGAAATCGGAGACAAAATGCATTAAAGCAGAGGATTATCCATGGGTTTGTTTTTCATTATTTTTTTCTGTTGACTAAAATAGCATTTTTTTACCTTGAATGTAAGTTCTTGTCTTGAGTCACAGCTATATTTCTTTCCAGTTTAAATGGCATATTCATTTGAATTTTTCATTTTATTTTGTGTAGATCTGCAATCTTGTAACATAACTGTTTACAGGAAGTTGTAACTTCAAATAAGCAAAGCCCTCTTCTTTGAGGTTGTTACAGACTCATCTAAAGCACTGTTTTGTGGCATTTAAAAATCAATTGTGGGTTTTAATGTTCATAAACAGGCTACCTTAAAAATAGATGCTGCTTGTTCTCCCTACAAAGTTGGAAGCAAACAAGATATTTACCTGGAATATCTGTGAGGGATCCGGCTTGGTTTTCAATTTGGTAATGTGCTCAGCATTATACTGGGCGTCTGTGCATGACTAACAAAGGAAAACATTAGAGAGCTGTCATTTCAGGATAGTTCAGACTGTTGCCCTTCACAGACATTTTGGAGATGGAATAATGGTGTCTAATAATTTCAGGCAACCTAGGTATTTATCGCAGCTTCAAACAGGCGGTCAGTCATTTATATTTATTTTCTCAGGGTGGAACACTAGTCTGAATTAAACATTATGATACATACCTGCACTAGTATAAACTATTTTTTCATATTTTCCTAGTCAGGATTTCTTTCTCAGAGAAGAAAATTAGACAGGTGCAGCACACCAAATGAGATGAACTTTGTCCTCAAAGAAAATTGGTTTTTCCTTTTCAATTTCATTTCAAAGAGATCTGACAAGTGTGGCTTTGAACAAACTTTAACAGCACAATATCCTTTGTGGAAGTTTTCCCTTGTCAGCTTTTCTATTCCAGCAGGAACTTAGAACAAAGTGGATGTTGCCCTTTGAGTTGAGAACTTCATCAGTTGAATGAACACTGGAGTAGTGCAGTGAAATTGAGGGCATACTCTCTCTTCGGATCTCAACAGTGTAGTGTCTCAAGCACTATAATTTCTCTATCTGGTGCAAGGAGAGACACTAGCTATACATTTAGTTTCATATGCTCCCCTTTATTTTTCATGGTGAAACCCAAAATAGTTGGCAATATCCCCACTTGAAACTTTTACAGATTATGCTAAGAAGTCTCCCACTGTGCATGGAGCACAAACATGCACTATTTTGTAATGTTTGATCCTACACTGTTTTATACCAAAATCATAGGGACCTAATGTTAGAAGGGTAAAATCAGACTTTCAGGTGCGTCTTGTTTTCCTTACACACAAAAGAAAAAAGTGTTTCTCTATGTGTCTTGCTTTGTTTCATTTTTAACCTGCTGTAGCTTTGCAACCATTTAAAAGGAAAATCTGAAAGCGGAAGCAAGAAAAACAAGAAATTTCTTGTCAGAGATTCTAATCTTTATTGCCCAAAAGCTTGTTATGGCTACTCATTCCTTAGAGCTTTAGATTGTGTATAAATTGTGCTGCTTTATGCTGGTAACTAACTGCTTTGACAAGTTTATTTTTCTTTGCACTCTCTCCTAACTTTCTTAAGGTTTTTATTACAAGTGCCCCTGCTATCTTTTATTTTCTCTTGGCTCCAACTGTTCCTTTCATCTTCTTTTTCCCCTTATGCATTAATATTTAAAGACTGTACTAGTGTCAAACATTCATGTAGAGACAACTTAATGCAAAGTGGATAAGGTTACTGAATAAGTCCATGCCCAATTTAATTACAGCATTTTGATTAACACAGATTGCAAGTAGTTTGAACTAAGAATTTTAAGTTGTTCAGCTTGAATATTACAAAGGCTAACCAGAGACGAAGTGTAACTTTGACTCAGAAACTGCCAGAAAACACTCTGATTAACCAATTTTGATGTACTATCTAATTAAGGATCTAAATATCTTTGGATCACAGAAATTCATGTTTATTGATAAGATAAAATATTTATTACTCAGAGAGCTGAATTAGCAAAAAGAACAGCTCTCATCAGGTACTAACTCCCAGGGAAGAGAACACTGGATGAACATGAAAATGTGATACCTGTGAGCAAACCTGGCTTATTTATTCAAAGGCCATCCTTCTTGCCAGCAAATTCTGTATCCTTTAAAGGATGGAGTTGATGAAGTCTGTGGCCAGGTTTCTAAATGGGTTTGGTAGATAATGACTACCCATTGCAATTGCTGATTGAGATCAATGACTAGGCAAGAAGAGGGCACAGTAGGGAGAGGGAAGAAACTGCCAGGAAGGAGGTGCCTGAAAACCCCCCAAGGGCAGGAGGAAGAGACCCGAGGCTTTTGCGTTGACTGGGCTTTCTTTACTTGACCAGAATTTTTCTCTTTGGATGAAAAGAATGGTTCCTCTAAAAAATTACAAATGTAAAGAAGGCAAGGCTTTATTTTAGCTACTATATTTCCTTGTTCCTGGCAAAATTCCTATAATGACAAAACAATCAATAAGTTTACAACTTTTTCATCTTAAGAAACATGAAAAGAGAGGCTACTCTGATTTCTCTTTGTATGAGATTTGAGTTTGTGTTAGCTTGCTTCCGTTGTTATTCAAAACATCTCAAATGGAGATGAAATCAGAGCTGAGTTATACAAAGATTGAGAGCAATATTGAGTAAAATGCTGTTCTTTAAATTTTATTTTCTAGAATTTTTAAAACATTGAGAATAATGGATTTCAAGGGGTAGATGATAATTTTTGATGGAGTAAAATTGCTTGAAAGAGCATGCTATATGTTACACATTTAATCATATCAAAGACAATAGTTTTCCAATAGTTTTTCAAACCTGGTATCTTTCAAAATAGGACAATTAGCCAAGTAGAACTACTTAGTAAATTATAATTTACTAAGATTATAATTAAAAATTATAACATACACATACACAATCCCCATTCATTGTACCTTTGTAAACTCACAACGTAAAAGGGATAAAGTCTATGATATATGAGTATTTGCCAGATATTGCTTGTTTGGCTGAATTTTGCCTGGCAAGACTTACTAGAAAAAGCTTAGAAGGCGAGATGCTAGGAACACTTATGTATCTCAAGACTATAGTTCTTGGCATATATTACACATTTATTTTCTCTGAAAAAGTTTTCCAAACAGAGAAGGTATATCTGAGATCTTAGATCCCATTATTAAGGGAATCAGAAATTAAAAATAAGCAACTATTCAATGTAGACATTAAAATGAATATTAATTCAATCATCTCTTATCCACTATTACATAATTGACAATTACATATATTTTTTAGTGAGACATATTTTTAATTTCCTCTTCCTTGGGGCAAAGTATCCTATTAGTTGATGCTAGAGCTGAATAATGTATTTATTCCCTAGAAATTAAAGTTTGATATGTTATCATATTAAAATAATGTACTATAGTGTTACCACCATTATTATTACAAAAATGGATTCATAGGAATAAGTCAAATTTGACCAAGGGTCTGTGCAGCTATAAATCTCCTGGAGTCACCTAAGGGTCATTTCACTGACAAGAAATTCCTGGGCATGGGCCTCTTGAGACATGTCAGATTCGTAGGCATTGGACATAAGAATATCAAGCACTTCTGTCTGAGTGCTAGAGAGGACACATTTAAGCACATAATACCTTCAAGAGCAAACAATTTAAAGCAATTCTGTATGAAATCACAGTATCTGCTAATTTCTGTACTTGGAGGAACATCAAATGGACATTAAAATAAGACTCCTAAAATAACTATATATAATAGTGACAAGCTTCCCAATAAAATTTGGTGCCTGGAATGATGACAAAGTGTAACTTACTCCCCATAATTGAGGTCGGGTTCTAGGCAAAATTATAATTCAAACAAAAGTTATCTCCATGCCTTGCGTTTCTCTTCTTTTTCCCCACTGGCTACTTCATCTCTTCCATCCCAGGCCCAGTTATCTAGGGTGCTCACTTTTTTTAGAAGAAAAAAATAACAGTCTGTTGGTTGGAACTGCCCTTACTAAACTTAGTCTACAGACTATTATTTACCATAAAGAAAGAGATACTGACATGTCAGCTGAGTTACTCAACATCACTCAGATACCTCATAGCAGGTTCTCAAATAGAACACCTCCTTTCTTGGCTGATAAGATGAAATTTGTCCTCCTATGATTTTTTTTTTATTAATAGCAGGTAAATCATTAAGCCAAAGACTGTATTACTGATTGTGAAAATGTAGAAAGCAGAAAATGTAGTTGTTCTATTTATATGCCTGGGGTCAGGTGGGGCTTAAAGTGGAAGCCCAGCATAGTTATCTTTGCACTTTGAAAGGCCTCCACTAGGGATTCCTATACATGGAAAGAAAAATATTTCTTGTACACTCATCAAAATCTCAATGATTAGAGAGCATTGTTGGTTAATTCCTAAGTTTTTTATTTTCTGGAGAAAAAGACTCATTGATGGACACTATGGATGTCTTTCTTAATTCCTTCTTTAAGAAAAAATCAAATTCCTTTAAAGTTCCATCATTAGTTTACACATTTTTAAAGAATATTCAGACTCGTAATTCACTTCCTCCTCCTTACTTTAACATACACATTCTATACGAAAGTTTAGCCACACTTGACTGCATATATGCTCTCAGCATAATCTAAAGTAGCACTTCACAGACACCAATGTGGTAGACAGCTCCTGGGTCAGAGAAGCTACAGCTCTATAAAGCTCCCGGGCGATGCCCATGTGGCTTGTGTGGTACAGGCATTGCTGTGAAAGGATGCCAGCCTCGCTCAGAGTACAATACGTGGATTTGAGTCTGTGTCCTAGCAGTGTGCTTTCAGTGTATACAGATGTCCTGACTTGTCTCTACCACTAACTACCTGAGCAGCCGTATAGAAGTTTCCACTTATAATAAATATTACCTTACCTATGCTGCCCCTAGAACTGTTGATAGGTCAAGTGACATGATGCATTACAATGCTTCACAAATTACAAAGTGCTATATAATTAATGTTAGTTATTAATACATTATTTCAAGGGCCTCTTCTAGTTCAATATTGTACTAGTTGGTGAGCACCAAAATCTACTGGCAGGAAAAAAAAAAAGGCTGTGCTAACCATTTATTAAAATCATATGATCTAGGAAAACATGGGCAATAAAGTGTCTGAAAAAGACTCCATCCCTAATTACTAAAAATGCAAAATAAAATAGCAAGGTTAATAAACCTGTCATATCAGCTTTATTTTTTTTCTCAGTATGATACTTAGAGATGGAGAAGGTGCAGTGAGATAGGCATTATGGTATTCTGCTGGGGAGAGTGTAAATTGGTACTTGGTTTCTCTAAAGCATTTTAGAAATATGTGTTAAGAGCTTTTAAAAAGTGTTGTTAAACTCAGCAACTTCGCTTCTAGGAATCTATTTTAGGAAATAAAAAGAGAAGTGGTAAAAAATAGTTATCAAAATGTCCATTGTTGAATTAGTATATAATAAACTTTTGCAAGATCCTAAATGGTCAAAAGTAATGGTGCTGCTATGTAAATAAATGTACAGTAGAATATGCAGGCAAGACTTTATTCAGAAACACTGTACTTTCAGATTTTCAATTCAATACATAAAGACAAAGCAGCTATCCTCCAGATCAAATTTTGTGAAATACAAAAGCCTTAGTATGTCATAGAATCTCAGACACTTTAAATATGTATTAATACTTTTGACCTTAGTCGTATCTCTTCTGGGAATCTATCTGTTCACATTCTCTTAACTGAAGTAAGTATTTTCCTAAAATTATGCTGGGTTGCGTGATCCTATTTTAACAACTTGCAAGGAAATGTGGTTCAATTACCATTCTTTAACATTCACAAGGTGGCATTTTCAGGGCCTTTGCACTGCCCCCACACTCCTTAGCATTATTTTAGTTCAATAGAGTCCTTTATTTAAGAGATATTTATTGTGACCTACCAATATACCCAGGGTTGGGTGCTGAGAATTACAGGAATTCAATGACATATATGTTGGGTGTTATAGGAATTCAGTGATAAATATAGATGTGACCTTAATTTGGATTTTCTAGAAAGAAGTTACTACAGGTTAGTCTTAGATAATGAAACATCACTACAATGAAGTAACCGTAAGAGAAACACAAAAAATCTGATGGAAGACCCGAGAGGGTCATTTCTGGTGAGGCAGTGATGGAATGGTTCCAGGGGAAAGTAGCCTGGAGGATGAGGACAGGAGCACTGACTGGGAAAGCATGGAGAGAGAGGACTTTCTGATGCAGAAAATGATAAAAGCAGAGGCAAAAAGCAAACAAACAAAATCAAGTCACATCCAGGAATACTGGATCTTCTATCCGAAATACAACACGCAATGGTTGGGAAAGATGTGAGACAGTTTTGCTGAGATAGAATCATCAAGTATCCTGGGTTTCAGGTCAAGTATTTGACCTTCATATTGTAGGTGATGGAAAATCACTGAAAGTCTGTATGCAGCATAATTACAAAGTTAATGTCATACTTTAGGAAGATTATTGTGACATAAATGTGCCACAGAGTTTTGTGGGAAACTGGATCTAGGGAGTTCATACAGAAGACAGACCAAAATTCCAAACTTACCTCAGTAACTTCACTGTTCATGTTGACTTGAAAAAGTTCTTCCACTCCTTTCTGAGATTTAGTCTACCACCAACATCACTATACCTTTGTGTGAATCAGAAAGGGAACCCCTCCGGGCAAGCTGGAGCCAGTGAGCCCAATACACTGCCTAAAAGGCTGACAGCTCTTCTGTGCAAAAAGCTTCCTCCAGATCTCTGAGTAGACTTTTGCAATATGACGTGTACGGGAACATGTGGAGTATGACCCAGGTTGAGTTTTAGCTCTTCATGTAGCCAGGCATGGAATTATGTTTCATTTACCTATGAATTGAAAATATCAAATCCTGCCTTCTAGGATTGTGGTAAGGATATATACCTTGGGTCTATAGAGTAGACTTGTAATAGATTTCCAGTGAATGAGTGAATGAATGAATGAATGAATGAATGGTGGTGATGGTGGTGGTGATAGTGAGCAACAGTAGTTGTAAAGTAGTAATAGTAATATGTACCTCTATTATCTTTCTTTGGGTTATTAAGGGCTTAGACTATTATTCAGAGAATGGAAGTATACAGGTGAATTAAAAACTGGAAAAATAAGAATGGATGACACTTGAATTATATGTGCAAGATGAGGGAAAATAAGTGAAACCAGATTTTCAGTTTGGTGAACAGAAGAATGATTATGCTCCAAACAGAAACACTGAAGCTAGGAAGAACTATTATGGGAAAGATGACAAGATTTGTCTTCAATGGTTTATGTTTTTTATAGAAATATTCACTAGGAGATTGAAAATGTTTGATTAGAACTAAATGTGAGGACGGAGCTAGACATAATATGTCTGAGACTCAGGTATATAATAAAGCTATAAAAAATTGATATGATCACTAATGGAAGGTACATAAAGAAAGAGAGGAGAACATGGACAGAGCTAAGAAGATTCCCTTGTGTGTTTCAAGTTATCTACTACTCATTTCCAGGAATTATCACTCACAGCATAGTTGATGTAATAAAACCCTCCCAAAGAAAGACCATGCACCTTCATAAAGGCATCCAGCATGGTCCTGTTTTGGGATTTCTGATTTTTAGAAAATGATGGAGAAATAAGCAAATGTCACCTTGTCTGCAATGTGGGGTGGGGGGAGGCACAGAAACCAAAAGAGGGAAGGGAGCCTCCCTCTCTAATCGTGGAGCTGGCATCTCAAAACAGTGAGATGAACCTTTGTCACTTTTTGTTCTCTCTCTGTCCTTCTGCCTTTTGGTTCCCAGTGTAGTCGTAGATATACATGGCAAAACTGTGCGGAATGGATGTGCCTGACACTACGAAGGCTTCGAAAACTGAACTGCTGTGGGAACCACGCCCACAGAAGCAGAGCTGGTTGGAACCTGCAGACTGAACCTAACCATGCCAACTGCCTACTACAACAGAAATATTTATATTTTCCATAAAATTTATAGGCCCAGAGTCTCATAATATTCAAACTGTCCAGAACACTGTCCAATATTACTCCAAGGAAAAGACAATGCCAAGAAGACACTGATGTTGGGATTATCTGACAAGTACTTCGAAGTAGTTGTTATATAAATACTTCAGTATACAATATAAAAAAAAACTCTTGAAATGAATGGAAAAATAGAAAGTTTTGGCAAAGAAATAGGAGATATACAGGAGAATCAAACAGAATTCATAAAACTGAAAAATACAATAAATGGACTAGAAATCTCACTGGCTGGGCTCAATAGCAGATTGGAGATGAACCTGCATCTCAATGTGAATGAACTTGAAAGAGTAATAGAAGATTTCCAGTCTGAACAACACACACAAAAATATTTAAAAAATACAAGCCAAGCCTTAGGACCTTGAGACAATATGGAAGGTCTAATATTTATGTCATCAAAGTCCTAGCAGGAAAGGAGAAAGAGTGTAGTACCTACAAAATATTTAAATAAATAATGGCTGAAAACTTCACATATTTTGTTAAAGATATAAATCTGTACTTTAGCAGAACTCACCAAATATCAATCAGTATAAACCCAAGGAAATCTATGCCTGCACACGTCATAAACAAACTGTTGAAAACTGAAGACAAAGAAAACAATCTTTAATGCACCCAGAGAAAAATGATGGATTACCTATAGGGGAGCAATGTACAAATGACAATAGATTTCTCATCAGAGACCATGGAATTGAGAAGGAAGTAGCAAAATATTTTTAAAGTGCTAGCAAAACCTCAGAATTCTATATTTGGAAAAAAGGTAACAGAAAGATACAGCATGGAGGATTTTTTGGGAGGGGGAAATATTCTGTTATCCTGCTTGTGGTGGTGGTTACACAATTGTATACATATGTTAAAAATTTGTTACACTCTACCTCAATAAGTCAGTTTTACTGTGTGATAATTAAAAATAAAATTCATAAAGAAAAAAAATAATAAGAATCTAAAGCCAGATATTAAATGTATCTAGAGAGGCCTTAATTTTAATGAACTGTTTCTCTCTTACCACTGTCTTTCTCTTACTGACCCATCAGTGAGTTTAGAGTGACATTATAGAGAATATCTAGGGAGAGGGTGAAATTTTGGTTCTTTTAAAAATTGGGTGAGATGGCTTTACCCAAAACAATAAATTCCCAGTGACAATTTGGACTACATTCAGAATTTCAAGTCATTAAGATATCATTTGTTAGGTAGTCTACAAATGAAGTAGCTAAATGTAGCAACTAGTGGCTGGTGAGCCCTGAATGGCCTGCGAGAGGGACTTCACGAATCAGTCACCTCGAAGCGGTAGTAGAAACCATTCCACATGCCCCACCATGGTGGGAACGCCAAGGCCAGAGGCACTGAGAGCAGAATGGCCCCAGGACTGAGTTAGGAAGTAACCAGTAGTGCAATGCTGTTTATATGACCCTAGATTTTGATGAATACTTTCCTGGACTAATCCATGGCCATTTTATGGTTCATAGCAGCATTTTTCAAATACCGTTCTGGAAAACCAAGGGCTCATTGTGGGTGTCCAAGGAGCACTGCTAGTGATGCTGTGAGGAGGTAAGTGGGTGGTGTTTCCAGCTCCCACTGCAGCCTCAACAATGTAGACTGCAGTCTTTGGTTCCCATGAAATTTTTCTTGCAAGTGGGATTTTATTTCCAGAGGGGGGAAGGTGTTGTGTGAGTCATATCAAACATCGGCCTACACAGAAGCATTCAGCCAAAAGCAGATGCAGAAGTAAAAGAGCCACACTAGTGAATCTTAGTATCACTTCTAAGGAAGTGTGAGGGACTTTCAGAAGCAGCTAAATTTTTCAAGGTTCAAGGACTGCTTTAAGAAAAGCTACTGGGATAGGAATAAAGAAAGAGAAAAAATACTGAGGAAGCCTTTAGGGGAATGACACATCCAGTGTTGAAAAATCAGAGAGAAACATCTAACTCAACACAATTTTCAGATTTTCTAGTTGACCTGCATGCAAATCAGAACACAGTGAAGTATTACCTTCCGGATTCTCAGCACAAATAATTCCCAGCCTCTTCACTGAGAATATGAGAGGTTACAAAGAACATGGGAAAAGAGGAGAGTGGAAGGAATATATGACAAGGAAAGGATAGTTTGGACCTGTGGAAGTGAATGATTTCAAAATCACTAAAGATTACAAAGAAAAGCCAGAGATTTGAGAAGGTATGATTTAAGAACTAAACAAGGGAGAAGATGTTTAAATATTGTAGAATGACTGAAGGGAAGAGAGATGATATTCATACAACTAGAAATGACAAGGCTGTCAACAGAAGCAGGCATGACATGAAAACGTGGGGTCTGGGTCAAATCAAAGTCAGAAGAATGTTAGGCTCATCCCAATTTCACATGACAGCCTGTCGTAGGGTTAATAGATGCTGCCACAGGACCATGGGAATTTTATGCAATTCCCATGATACCAGCACTGTGACCTCTGAGAACCATCTCTTCTTAAGGGCCTTGAAGAATGAGAGTGCCACGCGTGTAGCTGGGTATAAGGAAGACATCAGCTCACAGAGTCTTGCTTATTCTAGTGGGAGAAAACATTATTTCAAGAATCAAAAAGTGAGAGGTTAACAAAGTGGAGCTCATGTTAACTGATGGCAAGAGAAAAACCAGAGAAGGACACTGACTCTTTGAGACAGACACTATAGTTTACTCCCATCTCTAGCAAAAATCCATTCTAGCAGGTCAAAAGATAACCTGTCTTCAGTATTATAAAAGTTGAAAACTTCTAAAGTTCCCTTCCAAGAGCTGCTGGTTAAGGAGGCTTTGTATGTAGTTTACATTTTTTGTTTATTCTTAAATATGAAATTAAAATTAAAATATAATTTTAAATACTGAGCCCAGTAATCTTCCTTATGGTCTAGCAGGTCAATGTATGTTTTGGCAATTTTAGAAAGCATGTTTTATTTATTTTCCCCATCAAACCAAAGAGCCCCTTAGGAGCCATTGCAGTCTGCCAATTAAATATGTTTTCATTCATATGCTTCTTTAAAAGGTCTATTATTTACAAATAGACAGTAATGACTTCATCTGAGATAATCCAGCTCATCATGTCATTATATATTTAGGGCATGTCCTGCATCTAGGAAGAAACCTTGTGAGAACCCTGTACAGAATACCAAGAGCCACAGAAGCATTCATGAAATTTCTTGACTCCAGTATTATATGCCTTTTTTTTCTTTTCCTAGCAAAGACTAGCAATTCACGTCTTGCCTCAGGAGTACTCAGGCAAAAACAACTTATATACCTGGTCTTGGTGACTTTGCTGTACCATCCAGAACTTGTCCCGAAATGGACTGATTAATGATAGATGTTTTGGGTCATTAAAGAAATGACAAGGGAGAATATGGATACACATTTGTCACACCAAAGTAACTATCATCTAGTTAGTAGAGGGTATATTTCTTCCAGAGCCTCTAGACTTAAAGGAGATATTTGGAATTGGGTGATGCTCATTTCCATATAACCTCAACTGCTCTTCTCACAAGAGATTATTTAAGTTGTATTTTCTTCATTTTAAAGTAAAAAAAAAATCTCTGTTTTAAAGAAAACTGATATTCCTCATTGAACTTTTTTCCTGTACTTGAAGGAAGGAGAGTTTGATAAAATATTTATTGTATTGGTTAGATATAAAATTTTTCTGTATATGCATCTAACCAAGATCATCACCCTGTGAGAGGTGAACGCTAAGGCAAACTCAGAGAAACAGTTATGACCCCACATGAAGGAGACCTCTGAAGAGAGAGATGGAGAGTAGCAATAAATGAAATGTACCTGTTCAGAGTTGATGCAGCCCTTTGAACCCAAGCGCACAGGCAAGGCCCAGGTGAGGGTTTTGGCCCCTTGGCTGGTCTCCATGCCTGGCTTTATGATAACCTTTCCTAAAGGATGGGTCACATCTTCCCAGTATTTGCTGAATTTAGGGCATTGTCATTTCCCATTCAAACTTAATGAACTAAGGGAGAAAACAGAAAATTGAGAGATCCAAACATTCAGCCTGAAGTACGGTAAAAAAGATAAAAGCTGATCAACAAAGACCTAGGAAGAACTCCTTGAAGGAGAGTCAAAATGAAACTTCCCAGGACAAAGATGGCAGTGAGTTATTTGTACTGACTCGTCTGGCTCACAGAAGGGAGGTGGGCACGTTAACCTTTCAGGTCCTGACCAAACTATGTAGAGCTCTCCCAACAAGCATTCAAATCCACATTTTGAATAATGACATCAAGGGGCCATGAGCAAGTACAAGGCTCTTGAGGACTGTAGATGCTTAATTTTCCATTTTCTACATTTTTCTTTTGTTCCAAACAATTCCAGACTCCATCCCCAGATTTCTATGTGCAAAAACTAAGGCTTTGTGCACTCTGTTGCTATGGAAACAGGAGAGACAGAAACTGTTTATGTATTTCAAAAGCTGTCAGCCTATATGCTGTGGATTTTGATAACTAAACCTACACACGAACCATCTTTTCTTTACTCCTAACACTCAACACTGTAATTTTTTTTAATACATATGTATATTCCTTGGGAAAATTAAGGATCTATTTATTTAGCTTTGCTGCAATCCATTTTATACTTAACTTTAATGTCCAGGGGACAGAGAGAGGCTTTGGTGATGCAGTTAGAGAAATATAAAACTGTTTTTAATAAATGCTTACTAAATCAGAATGAAGGCAGAGTTAGCAGGCATCAAAACTCAATCTATTGACAAAATAAAAAAGATTGAAGCTCTATTAATTTCAAAAGAGATCTGAATGTTGCCTCACTTATATTTCATAGAAGTATAATGTCTGCTATACCTTCTTCAGCTCTCTAATGAAAGAGCTATTTTGAAATTACAAAATACACTGTGTTCTCCCCCAGAGAACCCAATTCAATAGCTTATTGATTTTTCCTGGCATCCTTAGTCTGCTGTGAAGGGGTTTCTGGGCTCCTGGACCTGGAAGGAGGGAGTTTGTTTATAATTGATTCAGATTCTGTACAGCAGAACACTCCCCCCACCAACAAACACATAGTCTTTATAATAGTCCAGCCCATTAAGTACTTGCCTTCCTACAATTCTCAGTTGCTTTTCAGCACTTCCTAATATTTTCAAGAAAATGATTGCCATTGTAGGGTCATTTTTATCAAGTTTAGATGATGCGGTTAAGTGGACCAGGAAAAATACATAAGAACTTCGGCCTTCAAATCTAGTGCATGCTCCAGGAGCTAATGGGTCTGTCAGACTCTCTGCTATAAGGCCCTCTTTCCCAGTCTTTATAACTAGATGATTCACTTGAGCCTGAAAATCAGGTCCTGGTCTAAAAGCATGTTTTTTTCTCCCCCTCCATGAAGACATACTAACAATAATTGATCTAAGTGTGCATGAAAGATTACTGAAGGATGAATGAGAAAATAAAAGTTAGTGATGCATCCCATTTCCTTTTCTTTCTTTTAAGGAAAAAAAAAAGGAATGTGCTTGATCTTAAAAAAATTAATTAAAAAAAACTTCATATTCAAAATCTGGTCACAATGTGAGTTTCAGAGTTGTATTAGCTTAGTCTTCTTGTCCTATGTAGTCATTTGCTCAGTAGAGATGAGAATGGTTACAGAGGGATTAGGGCTCTCCAAAGTAAATTATTTTGTTATTCTTAATAATCATAAGTATATAGTTTTCTTCCCAGGAACTAAGAGTATCCAATTGACCTCATCTCACAATACTTACCCTGCTCCTGAGAGGTGATACATTTTAAATTCTATTGAATTGTTGGGGGGTCAATAAAACCCAGAGATGTCAAATAGCCTGATCAACGCATTTGACAGAGTATCTGTGATATTTTACAGATAAAATGGAGAAAAAAAATCTGGCTGATTGAATCTTAAGTATTCCGATTAAAATAATCTCCATTAATTCAAAAGAACATTTTTATAAAGTGTCAAAGGTTTCTGTTTCAGGGGCCTGGACCTGCTCACAGATTTTGTCAGTTACTTAGTTAAGAACATCAAATGCATGATTATCAAATCATGATTTCAAATGGAATAGAAAACATATTGTACAGTAGAATCAAATTCCAAAAAGATACTAACATCTTGGGACAATAGCTAAAGCCAACAAAATTAAGTTTAGTAGAAATGCAAGTGCCTTATCTTAAATTAAAAATTTTAGAAACAGCTGTGAAAGAACTGCTTGGGAAAGATGTGAATATTACTTTAATAGTTTTCTGTAACAATAACATCAATATGAATATGCCACGTATTGTGTCTGATAAAAGAGCAAACACATCTTTGGGCTGCATTCATATGACTATGGTGTTCTGAATAAAGAATCTGCTGGTTTGGCTGTAATCTAGCTGATCAGATATTCTCAAACACCTCTCTGAGATCTCTCTAAGATCTCTATGATCTTAAGAATCCCCTACACCTCTGGTACAGAAGCTCCTGGGGAAGAGATTCAGACAACTGGAGTTTATTCCAGAAATGTGAGGAGAATGCTGAAGGAATTAAACCTTATCCAGTGAGGAACACTTGTTAGAGCTCATGATGGTTAGCCTGGAGAAAGAAGGCCAAGGGAAACCGTAATAGTTGCCTTTACTATTTCCTCAGAGGTGAAATTAGGACTGATGTTTTGAAGTTACAAAGGCCAGATTTTTGTATAATATAACCTTATTAATAATCTGGGAAGTACAACAATGAAATGTTCTGCCTCTGTGGGTAGTGAGTTCTCCATGGCTGGATTCAATTATCAGATGGGTAATTAAATGAGCCACCTTTTGGAACCCCTTCTGTATCTAAGTTTATGACTCTGTGATTCTAGAACTTGCTTAGAAACACACAGAACAGTTCTCCCTGGCCAAAAATATTAAAATATGTAATGGACTGATGTATTAAAGCAAATGATTCATAATGCATTTTGACAATTGAAACTCTGGAGCAACAAGTTTATCTACCTAGTATGTTTAATAAGAGATTTTATTAAACGCTTCTTCATTTCTGAAAAGGATGTAATTTTGCATCTACTATGGAATGGAGATCTTCATACCTGTTACTTGAATGCTCATATGTTCAAGTAAAATCATCCCAGTGCTGAAAGACACAGCCACAGGGCCATTAATTCCTTAGTCACAGATGAGACTGCATATTGAATGGTAGACATAGCAGTTTTTGCTCTTGAGTCACTGCTTATGTGACTCCTTGTATTCATTCTCTCTCCAATCTTGACACCTGTGTCCTGACCTCTCTTTTGGATCCAAGAAGAGTTGATATGTCAGTCTGTTCATCTTTTTTCTTCTTGTTAGAATGAGTGGGACTTCCAAGCTCCTTACATGTAGAACCAGAAACTGGAAGCTCCCCACCACTGCTTTTGTATCATCTGTGCAAGATCAATCAAGTGAAAAATATTATTTTGAAAATAGTTTCAAAATAAATTATTTTGAAAGGGCTTTGGACACCTGAGGATCTGCACCTGATACTCTGAGAATCCCTGAGGTACCCATTTCAGTGTTCTTCTACAAAGGTGTACAGATTAGAGTAAATGGTAATGTTAACATGAAGACAACAGCAAACATTTTTGTGCATGTATTTTTCAGTTTTACATGTATTTCACTGAATCCTTACCAGAAGGTGAGGGCAATAATACATACCATTACAGTCTAGATTTCCTAGACCCTTTCCTAGAAATGAGGGAAGCATACATTGGGAAGAAGCATCACCCAGGGGTTGAAGCCCAGGGCATGTGAGATGATACCTCAACAAGAATAGTGTATGGAAACTTAACCAAGATTGTGCTTGTGTGGATAAACACTAACAGCCTGTCCCAACCACACTTAGCTTTTAGTTATCCTAATTTAGGAAATATCTGTTCTTTGCCATACAGAAATTTTTTAGTTTGATGTAGTTCCATGAGTTCATTTTTGCTTTTGTTTCCCTTGCTCAAGGAGATGCGTTCAAGAAGAAGTTGCTCATGCTTATATTCAGGAGATTTTTGCCTTTGTTGTCTTCTAAGAGTTTTGTGGTTTCATGACTTACATTCAAGTCTTTGATCCATTTCGAGTTCCAAGTGTCCATCAGTACATGAATGGATAAAGAAGATGTGGTACATATACACAATGGAATACTATTCAGCCATAAGAAAGAAAGAAATCCTACCATTTACAATAACATGGATAGAGCTGCCTCCAGTGAAATAAGCCAGGTGGAGAAAAACAAGTGCCAAATGATTTCCGTCATTTGTGGAATATAACAATGAAGCAAAACTGAAGGAACAAAATAGGAGCAGACTCAGAGACTTCAAGAATGAACTACTGGCTACCAAAGGGGAGGGATGTGGGAGGGCGGGTGGGGAGGGAGGGATCAAGGGATTGAGGGGTATTATGTTCAGTACATATGGTATGGGGGGTCACAGGGAGAACAGTGTAGCACAGAAAAGACACATAGTGGGTCTGTGGTATCTTGCTGCGCTGATGGACAGTGACTGCATTGGGGTATGGGTGGGGACTTGATAATATGAGTAAAGGTAGTAACCACATTTTTTTTCATGTAAAACCTTCATAAGAGTGTATATCAATAATACCTTAATAAAAAATTTAAAAATAGAAAAAATAAAAATAAATTAAAAAATATAAAAAATATATAAAAGAATTATCTGTTCTATAAACATCCATTTCTTTACCTCCATCATTTTCATTTTATCTTAGTTTGGTCAAGTAAATTTCACTAAATCCATTGCTTAAGGTTTCTTACTTGTCTGCTTTGCAGATGACCCTTTACCATGAACTTTACCAACAGTCACTGCCAACTCATTCAGCTATATAAAAATTATTGACACATGTACATTTCTGTTCACTAGAAACTAGAGGAGAGGCTTTGTCACAACACACTGAGAAAAATGACATACTGTATCAGAAGCTTCATGTGATGCAACAGTCACATACTTACAAATACAAAAGAGTCAACTGTTTATGTGTATCTGTTCCCATCAGTAGAGAGACCTAGCCCACACATAAATGCCTGTATTCCTTTCAAATATTTAACACCCATTTTGTAACTAAAATTGCTTGTCTTTCCATATATATTTATGTTGAAGTTTTTCAATTTCAGAAGGATACTAGGATTCAAATGCGATGCCCATTTATTTAGTATCTATGTTAAGCTCATGCTAGCTCCATCCTGTTTTTCCCATTCCTATGTCCCAAATCCTTGGGGACTATTCATGTATAGTGACTTGTACTATGACTTTATTGACATATCTTGCTTCATGTGTTCTTTCCATCAGTTTTTAGAGGAAGAAACTGAAGCTCAGAGAAGTTGAGGGATTGACTAATGGTCATATAGTTTTCACCTGAGTTTTGGCCAAACCTCTTCACACTAAATCCAAAGAAATATGAGAACAGAGCAAAAAAGGTAAGTGCACAGTACTCTACATACTAGATATGCCCTACTTTATATGTAGTGTAGTTAGGACAACCTGGTAGCATTTATCTGGGCACATTGCTTTGGTTTAGCCAGTAAACCCTGTAACTTAAAATAAGAAAGCACCAGAGTTGATCAGAGCCAATCTTCTCTCAGCAGTTGGAGATCTTCTTTTCCTTCCAAACAGTAATGAATTACAGTTAGAATATGTATGAGTGGGATAGAGAAAGCATGCAGTACAAATGCCATAATTACTTTCCATGTAATTTATCATGCTTTTCTTTTCCATTGAGCCCTGAGGTTATTCTTCAATATTCTTCTCAACACAGGACTCTACGTACCACTACTGATTGATCGCAGTTAACAATTCAAGATGAAAGCAATTTTCTTCATTTAAAGTTAAGTCTTCATCATTGTAAACAACTCAAGTACTATTGTTGCTTTTAAAGAGATATATGTATTGAAAGATCACATTTGTGATCTGTATATGTTTAAGATTGCATAGATGCTCATCATCTTAAAGGAAATAGTCTGACACTAAGAGGTAACTCAATACCTACTCTCACAGACTGGGTAAATTTTCCATTACCAAATGGCATCTGTGCCCTCTTACCAGAACCTAAATTCAGCACTTGCCACTTGTTTTTCTTCTTTGCCCTTCAGTAAGTCAAAGAAGGTGAGAGTCAGAACTCTGCACCACCGGGATCCAGAGAAAATGAGTCATACACACCTGAGCACTGTGAGCTCCAGCCCAGACTCCCTCTCTTGCTCTCTCATCCGCCCTTGCCTGCATTCTCAAAAAGGAACAGGACGGAGTTGCAAGCTTGGATGAAGTCCCCAGAAGAAATCCCTTTGCAATACTAACTGGACTCTTAATCAACTGGCAAATTCCCTCAGGTTTTTCAGAAAAGATGGGCAAGGTCTGAAGATAAACCTCTAATAAAAATTAAGGTGATTATTCATGGCAGTACAACAGGAGAACCAACATTTCCTGGGAGACAGCCGGGAATGGTACAGCCCAACAGCTGTGCACTAACGCCGAAGCTCTCCCACGAGTGCCTTCAAGCCTCAGTCAGGACAGTGATAAGGCAAGTATATTGGAAATGTGGAGCTTCAGATGGCACTGGTGAGTTGGTCAAAACCAAAAAAAATCACACTGCAAAGGGTTGTCTGCAGGAAGAAAAGCAAACAAAGGAGAAGAGAGAGGGCGGCCCCACATCACCAGCTCTCTCATGGAAGCTCTTCTTATCATTCTGCTCCAGTCCCCGTGATTACAAGGAGGGAGTGGAAACATCCACTAATCAGGGCAGTGTGGTGTGCTATTCACAAGCTCATAACTGGCAGTAAAACAGAAAGGCCCATGCCTGCTCTGCTGAGTGATTTCCACACTGAGGCCCTGAGCAGAGATGCCGTGTCATTTATAACATCTGCCTTGGCATCCAGGAGCCAAAGTAAGCTAGTTAGGGAGTTTCACTGCTTCCTTCTCCCTCCTCTTATTGCAAGTCCAAAGGACTCAGGGTATTTATAAAGAAAACTAGTCTGAGCTCTTCAGAGAGCCGTCAGCTTGATGCAGGTGAGACAGAAGGTAGTATTCGAGGCTAGGGAGACACTTTGGCCTCTTTACCTAGAAAAGAGGGAGGACCAAAGCATCAGCTACGGGTGGAGAAACCCTCAAGTATCAAAGCAGAAACAGGAAAATTAGAGGGGGTTCTTCATACCTGCACAGGGGGGAAGACACAGTCTTAATGCTTAATTAGTTCTGGCTCCTCACAATTTCTTGGAGAATGAGAGCAGGCAATTTTTCCAAATGAGACTATGCCCCAGTAGTAATGATGGGACCCAATACCAACTGCTAATTGCAAGAGTACTTGGCTTTTAGCTGTAATCTTAACCTTTCCTAATTATCCTAAAGCCCAGTTCCTACATCAGTGCTTCTTACCATTAGTGTGCCAACAAATTACCTGGGGCTCTTGTTAGAATGAGGATTCTGACTCCGATGGTCCATAGCTTCCAGTAATATATCTGATGGTGCTCTAAGCACCTCCTGCCCAGCCCCCTCAGTAACAAGGTACTGCATAACATGAGGATGGCAGGATTTCTGAAACCACCCCCACCCCATTACCATGACTTACCTTAAAAAAATAAAGCATTCAAAGCATAGTCATAGCATATAAACCACATCTTGCCAACAGCAAGCCTCTTTGTTATAGTTGGGCCTGGGCTTGTATCCTGTCCCTACTTCTCATTAATTGCATGACATTAGGCAAGATACTGAACCTTGCTGGACCCCAGTGTTCTCATGTTTTAAAACATAAAGCCTCCAGAAGCATTCTCATAATGTTACTAAGAGGGATAAATATGACATAACTAATTCCTCACCTGGATGAGAGAAACACCACCATAGAAGAGCACTCCCTGCAGGCCTGCATGGGCATGGATGGTCACTTTCTGTTTGAGGGTAAAGTAAAGCTTTACTGAGTATATGTCCAAGCCATACATCTGTGCAATTGATTGCATATGTAGACTACTCTGAGAAATTGGAAAGTAGAAATATGGAAACTCTGAACAATTTGGCACTTAGGATGTATGTCCAAGTAACATAAGGAAAATCAAGGCCCTTAGCCATTCTGCCTAAAAATTAAAGTTCCACAGGCCTTTCAGTGTAGCTTCCCTTGGCCTTGAACTTTATCATAGCTAATGACTCTCAAGTGGTGGTTTCTGTGGTCAAGGCCCTAAAGCAGGAATTGTGGGACATGCAAACTATGAAGAAGACATAAAATATGGTCATACGAAGCCCACTGAAAGGCTGGGGAATGGAGTATGTAATGCACATTTTTTTGTGTGACATATTTTTATTAATTGTCCTACAAAATTTCCACAGGGCGATTATTGCTTCTGTAATTTCTGAAAGGCTGGCTACCTATAACAGTCAATGTTATATATTAAGGTCTGCTGCACCAGGATTGCCAAATAGTAATTTTAATAACAGTTATGCCAAACAATCTTACACTGAAGTGAGTTTTAAACTTCTCTACTACCGTTTTTATATCCAGGATACTGTGTGTTAATCGTGGATGGGTTTTGCCTCACAGCTGCTCTGGGAAATTTGTCAGTTTTACAGATGGGAGGCCTGGGCAGAGAGGGGGGTTAAGTGACTGTACAAAGCAAGAATTGGAAGCACAGAGTCTGAGCTTGGACCCTCTACTCTCATCCTTACCCACTGAGGCATCCTGGCTCTGTCACCCTGACTTCCTGCACGCACCACCCTTGCCAACCACTTTAACAGCCAGTGACAGACGAGTCATTATGAGCTGCTATGTAGGGAAAAGAAAATATAAGCCAAAATCTCATCCTCTGTACCTCTAGGGGAACTTTAAATTGCCAGATGTCAATCTGGAACCTTTCCTGAGTGCTAAACTCTCACGCACAGATGGGAAACGCAGGTCCCTGTAGACGGTTGGGCTTTAAGGACACACGCAAAGCAGATCTCGAGTCCAGAACACAGGAATGGCACTAGCTCTGCAGGGCTTGAAAGTGGCCCTTTGCTCCATGTCACTTAACCTTTCCAGATTCCAAATCTCATCCCCAGAGGGGGTCTATTTTGCCTGTGAGTTAGAGCATTGTATTGGAAAAATAATAGGCTTTATTATTATCAGACTTGGATTTGTATCTTGTCCCCACTTCTCATTAACTGTGTGACATTAGGCAAGATATTGAACCTTGCTGGCCCCCAGTGCTCTCCTTTTTTAAATTTAAAACCTCCAAAAGCAATTTTCACAGTGTGACTGTGAGGGTTAAGTATGACAACATAATTCATACATTGCCGATACATAACGGATACTCAATGAATGCCTTACTCTCTCATTCTTTGTTAATATTCATGAGAAACAATCTTGGAAATATTTGGTAAAGAGAATAATACTAATATACTAATCCCATTTATTAAGCATTCACTCTGGGTCAAAAATGTACCAACAAGTTACCTCATGAAGAAACAAGGTAATTGAGATAAATTGACTGGAAAAATAGAATACCAAAAAGGGGTTAGTTCATTGTCCTCAAATAAATGAACTGTTTTCATTCAATAAATTATGGTTCCCTATTAGTTTTCACCTCTGCTAAAAGACACAGTGAAATGTGTTCAGAATCAAGTAATGTACAAGGAAAAAACCTCCTAGTAATAATGGTTAGAGTCTAGAATATTTTTCTAGGAGAGAATGTCCAAAGGTTTATGGACAGACAGATATGTTTCCACTTTGGGCCAACAGAATCAATGAAAACCTGCAGTTACACTAACATTTAAAATAATATATGACAAATACAGAGAAGTGTTCAATTAATTAAAAAACTATTAACAAGAAAAATGGATTCACAGAGAGAGCCTAGTATTGAGGGAAGAGAACAAGAATTAATATCTCATAACTACTCTTATGTCCTAATGTCAAAAAGAAAAAAAAAGGGTAGTTACGTCTGTAACTAGCCTCTGTACCTTAGATAAATTACATGTTTGGTCTTCAGTGTCCTCATATACATGTGGAATTATTGAATTATTTCTAGGATAATTGTAAGTAGTTGATTTCTCTCTGATTCAAAAATGTGTCTAGAATTACAAAACAAAGGACATTTTTACACTTTTTTTTAGAATCAGACATATTTTTCAAGGTAAAGTATGTTTGTAATATAAATTTCCATCCATCTAAAATGACCAAACTGCTCTTCAGTCGGAGGCGGGATGATGGATTCAAGGTCAGGGCGCATAGCACATTGCATCTATGCCTACCACACAGTTGTTCAGTAAAATTTGCCTGAGTAAAATAATAAGCAAACAGATAATCCCAGACATTAGCTCTGCAATTTGTTCAAGCATTCATTCAGCAAACCTAGTATGTGGCAGGCAGTATGTCTGTTTTTGGCAGAGGTATTTGGATAATGACATGAGACCAGTTCTTTAAAAGTAAAGTATCTCCAGTTGATTTAGAATTTTCCTAATACCCTCAAAAGCAAATGCAATCAGGGGACTTTGAGTTAATAGAGTAAAATCTGTAAAGGACAGTTTGCTGGCTGAGTTTGTCTCTTCAGTGGTAGATGCTCTCTGGGAGAATTGTTGGGATGACCTGGAGGATTTGTAAAATTCCAAGGGTGAAGGAATTTTGTTTCAACCTCAGGGAATTGAGGAATGGAGCACTGAAGCAAGTCACATCACCTATGTTGAGCTAGAGAGAAAAAAATGAGTTTTCTGTTGGTTGTAGACGTTAGTAATAAATAAGCACTAAATTGTTACTAGCTCTGCCTGTGCTGAAGAAGGTAAAATGGACGAGGGTAAACAGGCAAGAAGTTTTCACAGGGATTTGCCATGCAGACTGACTTCCAAATGCTTTAACGCAGAGGACTCAGAAAGTAAAGGCAAGGAACGAGTAGGTGTGTAGAGTGTCATTTTGGTGGGTGAGTCATACCATAGGTTTCTTTTCTGCAAATGGTATGTATTGTCACAGCGTCTGCTTAAGTTACTTGATCCAAACTTTAAAAAGAAACATAGCAAATCTTTCTTTCAGAAAGGAGACCCTAATAAGTTTAACAGAAATTATGGTTTCTTTTCATCAACATGGCCGTAAGCCTTACTGCCACCAGCATTAATTACTGTGGCTTACAAACTCTGTACTGCTTCTTCAATTTTAAGTATTCAAAAATACTCAAAGTCTGAACAGTGGAAATCCAACATGGATGTGGGCTTTCTGCTCTCATTTTAAAATGCATTATGTAAGAGGGAGAATCCTTATCTGGAACTACAGGTTTGAACACACCGTGGGTCTTAAATTAGACCTCCCTTTGAAGCTTAGTAACGGGAAAGTAGATGGGAATACAGATAGAGCTGGAAGTCATACGCAGTGCGGCTGCGCCTTCGTGTAAGGGGGATTAGAGAAAGAAGAGCTCAACCCGCACGACTACAGGCACCAAACAGCTGTGATTATTCAGAGGAAGAAATGTCCATTGTTGAGAATGTGTCCTTAAGATTTATTCCTGGGAATTATGTCCAGCTGGGAAGTCAGGTGAACTCTTCCTGGGAAGAAAATATTTCCCATTATGAGAGAAATTAACTCTTTTTACCTCCATGCTGTCAAAGATAGAATTGCAGCAAATGTTAAACAACAAAACCATCTTTCCTCTGAAATTTGCGGTTATATTGTTTAGCCTTTTCTTTCAGGGGACAGCATGTTCCTCGTCCATATAATTTTTGTTCTTAACCACGTTCCGTGCTCATATCCTTACTGGCCTGCTCTCTCTCTTGCTTGTTATCTGTTATAACTTTATTGTCTAATACAGGGCCTGATGTACGAAAGATGTCCAACATGTAGGTGTTGAATAGATACTTTGCTGCTTTTCATTTTTAAAAGTCATTTTAATTCTAAAGACAACAAAATATTACAGAGTTTAAACTGTAGAGGGACTGAATCATCCATATCCTCATCACTCTAGCCAGCAAATATTATTTTGGGAAATGAATGCTTTTTGGAGGAAACGCAAATCTAAAATTAAGTATCATTTTACCTCTTTAGGTAGAAAACATAAAATCATACTCAGAGTGTTCTTAAAAATATATTTCCCATATTTAAATTCCCTTAAAAGCCATAACACTTCATCAAGATGTCTGAAGTGGATGAAGACGATCTCATTTACCAGGTGAGGAGAAGGAAAGAGATCTCCATACAACTATTTTGATGACAAAGAATGGATTAGATTTAAAATGATCCTTCCAGTTCAGGCTCAAATAGTGGTGACATACTTACACTCTATGGGCCAGAAATGGGTTTGGAATTGTTTCTTGTATCAAAAGGTTGTACTGGAAGTTGCTTTGAAAATATTTTCTAAATTATAGGCCTGAGGAAAATTCTTTGAGGAATGTGTCTCGTTTTTTTGATCAGATTCCCATTTTTCAAGATGAAAATCAGGATAAAAAATATCCAAGCAAGTCCTAAGCTATTAAAACTTGAGATTTATACCCATGTCATTTTCTCTATATTGGCAGATCAGATCACAGGGCCTTGGTTTCTGGAGGCATAACAAAACCCTTCCTAGGCAATAGAGGCAATTGTAATATGACTTCATTTTTTCTTAATTTAGAATTGATATAAAAATAGTGGATATTATAAAGCCAGTAGTAACCTAAGTATTTTAAAAACAAGATTTTTCTTTTTGATCTTGTACTCTAAAATGAAAACAAGATATAATCTCCAAAATGAATTTTTAATGTTTTATTTGCCCATAGCATCGGGGTTAGTACTATAAAGAAAACAGTTAAACACATATGATTTCTACTTGTCCGGAATTTGGTGAAGACAAAACGGTTGGTTCAGAATTCAAAATAACCCCTTCTTCTTCAAAGACTAGGTGGCTGAATCTCATTTTGCCTACTGGTGTTAGGAGTAGGTTTGATGATCTCAAACCAGCACAGCATAATTAACCTAAAAAATGGTCTGAGGTGAAAACTTTTCTTTTCCTACTTTCAATATTTGACAAAAATTGTTTCTCCACATTGCTCATGCAAATCCATTCAAGTGAAAACAGTTATTCAGCTAACCCATTTTGGGTAGGTTGAAAGGAAGGTGAGAGTAAGTCAATAACAGGTCAGAGAAAATTATCAGGACTAGACGTGGTTTTTACCAGATATCTTTTCAGAATAGCCTTTTGTCTTAATCATGCTAGCATCCATACTCTGAGGAAACCACTCTGCAGTCACATAAGGGGGCCTCCCATGGAAACCAATTCCTGAACCAAATCTGTTGAGACACTCCTTGAGGATTCCGAATTCAAGCTCAGACGGATTGCCTAACTCCTCTTTAGGCAGCCCTAGGTGCCACTCCATTGTTCTGCCTGTGATTCTAGCTAATCTCAGGCAGTGCATCCTGCAGTTAAATCACGCATGGAATGGAAGTGCCGCTGAGCAGGCCTGCTACCGCAGCACCTGTGAGGCCTTGAGGAGGAGGGACCCTGCACCATCAGTTTCAGAGCTGAGCAGCAAAAGCGCTGCTGCCACAGAGCCATGGTTGACAAAGTGCATGTGCTAAATAGATAATTAATCCTGGCCTCTGGTATAGGGTTTCTAGGTAAGAGATGATAAGAAGAATAGGTTTCTTTGATGGTCTCTGGCCTCTCAGAACTGTTATAGTGCCCAAACTGTTGCCAGGCTCAAAATATTTCCTCTTCACCTTACACAGCGACAACTCCAAGCTTTTGAATTAGAACATTATTTCACAAATTCCTTGTAGTTCAATGCATATTGTTTGGGGTAGTAATAATCCCAAACCAACCATTATTACATAAATGATACTTAATCATTTGTTACATAAATGATTCAATACTAGTATGTGCGGGTACTTTGCTAGTCGTTGGGAAAAAAAGAAATACATGGGGCCAATAGCAAGAATTGCAATGAAAGGTAATATAATTATGACTATATAAATTTAACTATGGGTAGCTATAACTAACAAATACCCAGATATGATTAGACTGGGAAAACTGCTGGAGGAATCAGGAAAAACCACAGAGTGATACTTAAGCCAAGTCAAGACAAAAGCAGATGAAGTTTAGGAGGGCATTCCAGGCAATGGTAAGTCTGTGTATAAAAAGACAGGAAGACCATGGTGAGTCCTGAGGAATGTAACAT
Organism: Manis javanica; assembly: GCF_040802235.1. Taxonomy (NCBI): domain Eukaryota; kingdom Metazoa; phylum Chordata; class Mammalia; order Pholidota; family Manidae; genus Manis; species Manis javanica. The sequence goes on from NC_133163.1 coordinate 72,219,268, forward strand.
GATGTGGTTTTTACAGTGGAAGTAGTACATGATCATGCCAGAGGATTACACAGGGGAGGCTCTGAAGAAAGATGAGCTGAAAGATCCTGCCTGGTGGGAAAAGCATGGAAGGGCCTAACTGCCAAAGGGCTTGGCTTCATCCCGTCAGTGATGGAGCACCGTGGCCTCCAGAGAGTGCCTGGATCAGACTTGGGCTTTAGAAAGGTCACTTGTATTGCAGTGTGGAAGGCAGGTCGGAGGGAGGCAAAACTAGACATAGGGTTGCCTGCTAAAAGGACATTGCAACTGAATAAGCCCCTGGCAATTGAGGCAGGGGAGGGAAATGTTAGGGAAATTGAAGAAATATTTTAGAGATGGAATCCATGAGACTCAGTAACTGTTGCTCAGGATGTTGCCGATGAGGTAGAAGGAGGGTTGAAGGGTGAAGCCCAGATTCCTGGCTTGGGAGCAGGATATTAAAAGTAACTGGTTGAACTGAGATGTCTATGAGATGTCTAGGTAAGGAAGTCTTTTAGGATATAGTATATATGGATCTGGAGATCAAGAGTGAGGTCCAGTTCTGAAACAGATAATTGTGAGTCATTGTGAGGATAAAACCTAAATTGAAGAATCTTTAGCAGATGAAATGTAATGGGCCCAGAGAAGACATTTTAATTGAGGGGTGAGGGGGCAGGTACAAAACATGAGCTACTGGCGCAGCTTGAGAGTGAGCCAGGACACTTAAAAGGTTGATGCTGGCCTGGTTTTGGGGTCTCCATGCATTCATTCTCAGGACTTAGGCACAGGCAGACCATTTCTCTGAGTGAGGCAAAAATCTGGTGCAAAAGCTGCAGGAAGACCATCCTCCTCCCCCAAAACTCACTCTGCGGTTCAACAGCTTGATGAAACTTGTCACATTATAGAGGTTCTTGTTATCATGACATCCCAGAAAATGTTCCTGAGTTGGGTGTCCCTAGTCTGGGGACTGAACAGTGAAGGTCATGGGGAGGATAGAGAGCTCCCCTTTGGTATGAAGGTACCATCTTGTTCTGACTATATAGAAGGCTAAGATTATAACAGGCAGTCTCTGGGCAAGTCTCAACCTTGAGCCTTGCCTCTTTATTATTCTAATGCCAGTCTTTTCAGTCTAACCAGTTTTTAGTCTATAGGGGTATCATTAAAAAACACATATACCTGGGAGATGCTTTACTTTAAGAATTTACCAGGAGTTACCTGGATCTTATATAGGCAAAACTACTGGATATAAAATTAGAACATCTCACTTTGATTTTCTGCCTTGCTGCTATTAGATTTGGCTAATTCATTTTCCATTTCTAGGCCATTATGCCTAAGCTTATAATAAATGGGTTCAATGAGATCATCTGTAAGATTTCTTTTCTAAACATTACTGGATAAGATTTAGTTGATAGCCAGATAAAAGTAAATATTTTTTCATTTACTAACTCAGTTATTCAGTTACTTATTCAATGGACATATATTAAACACACATTAGGTATTCTAGGGATATACAGATAAATAAGAAGCTCAAAGACTAGTGGAACTGAGACATTTATTTTTCCTTAAGTGAAAATGTATTTTTTCAAAAACTAATTCTTCAGGTTGCAGGTCCATTTTTTATGAGTCAGTCTTGGCATATGGGGCTGGAGGTTGTTGGAGAGGAGAAAAAACATTTATTGTTCAAAGCGATATCCCAAGAAACTAATCTTCAAACTGCAGATGCTAAGGGTCACAACATAAGCACACTTTGGGGGAATTTCAGCAAAGAGTATTACCAATAGATTACAGTTAAATAGACATCCTGGTAACAGAATGACATAAAATAACAAGACTACCCTTCTAAGGTGTAGTCAGAAGATAGATACAGACAGTGCAGAAGGAGGGCAACCATGTGGTCCTGGGGTCTTTCAGTGGACATGGGGCTGTGTCTGGATACGTGTGTCTAATATGCATGGGTTTGTCTAGCAGAGGTGATTCTCATGGTAGGTGGGCCCATATGTACCTGCTGGAGTTCCCACACTCTTTCCCACACTCTTTCTTCTCTACCTGTCCCATCAAATAAAACATAAGTTTCTGTGAGTTATCGAGGCAACTTTACTTATTTTAGGAAAGGTAAGGTATAGGAGAGAGGAGCAAATGTTAATGAGGGATAAAGATCAGCTTTTCAAACCAAAATATTATGACTGAGAAGTTGAGCTGGCTTTTTAATGGTATTATTTCTCTTTTCTCATATGTGTGTTTCTTGCTATTCAGAATACCCTCCCTCACTGGTAACAGAAGTCTGTTTTAGGGAACTATACCTCTATCATTCCTCGTGGTCCTGATGGCTATGTGCTCCCCAACTTTATCCTCAGCCAGCGGATATCCCAGGATTCATGGTAAGCCAAATAGGCTATATTTCCTTGACATTTAGAAGTAGCAGAGAGGAGCAATACAAGCATGGAAAACAGCTGATGCAGAATCCTGCCCGCTGCCAGCCCTGAGGATAGTGCCCAGCTACCTCAGAACAGGTTTGGGTGGCACCTTCCCAGAGCCTGTCCAACTCTGTCTTCAGTTCTCTCAACTGGTCAGTATTTTTCAATAATTTTCTCTTCTACTTACGCTAGAAAGCCTAGTTTTCTCCTATTCAGAAAGTTTGTCTCCTGTCAAAATTTATATGTTGAAATTCTTATCCACAATGTGATAGTATTAGGAGGTGGGGCCTTTGGGAGAGGTCATGAGGGTGGAGTCACCATGCCTGGGATCAGTACCCTTATAAAGGGACTCCAGAGGACAGGTCTCTAGCCTCCCTTCACCGTGCGAGAATCCAGTGAGCTGTCCGCAGCTTGGAAGAGGCCCCTCACCAGAATCGGATCATGCTGGCTCCCTGATCTCAGACTTACAGCCTCCAGCACTGTGGAATACAAATTTCTGTTGTTTGCAAGCTGCCTTGTCTGTGGCACTTTGTTATAGCAGCCCAAACTGACTGAGACACATATTAAGTAGAAAAAGCCTCCTCCATGTATCACTCAATGCAATGAGCCCTTCTTATGCAGAGGAAGGTTAGGAACTGTATTTGAAGTAGACTTGGGAGACGAGTAAATGATCCTCCCTGACTATGTGTAAGGAAGAACAATGAAATTTGGACAACTTGAAGGTCTCTTTTAACTGAAAGCTGATTTATGACATCTCTGTTCTAAAGTGTGACACCTCTGAGATTGGTCCTGAAAACAGAGACCCCTTTTCACAATAGAGGGGCTTCTTTGTAGGTTTCAACATGCCCTTGCTCATGTGTCCAAAGCACTGCTGCAAGCCGGTTGGTTTCATTTGCCCCAGTCCCTCTCTTCTCTAGTTGTCAAAGTAGAACTTCCAGAAGTTTCCCCCAGCTTCTCCTTTGGTTTTTGAACAAAAGGATTCCATTATCTTCCACTCTTTCTTCAGCCTTGTCTACAAGCCATTTGTTATATTACAGCATTTCCTGAAATTTAGCAAATTCTTGAAAAGAAAGATTTAATCTTCTCAGGAGAAGCTGGAGAAGATTTATGGACGCCTATTCTTAACATGTCAAAATGTGGCTTGGCTGCTAAATTTACTGGGACCGCCTACACAGCTGAGGATTTCTGTGACTCTGCTGGAAATAATGGCTTTAGGTGGTAACCAAACAGCATTAGAGAAAAATATTTGAGAGAAAACAGATTTTCAGGTTGCAGAAGTATTTTTCATTTTATAAAAGAACATTACATTTTTAGGAGCTCATTAAGTTGTTTTCCCTTATGTTTGACCCCAAATTAGAGTTTGGATTTCTTAATTTTCTCTTCTAAAATCATCTGCAAGATATTGGGTAACTTGAGTTTCCAAATCCTCAACTGCCACACAAAATGAAAGCATTAATTCTTATGTATTATTATGGAATAAATTGAATTTTCTTAGGTTGCCTTTATAATCCTTTTTTTTTTTTCTGTGCTTAATCATTACTGGTAATTTAAAAATAAATACTTATGCAAATGAGCCAATAGAAATATTTCACTGTCATTGAACAGAAGGCTAAAAACCTAGTTACTTTATTTGTTGAACATTCTTTTGTGGTAGTAGTTTCTTCATTCTTTCCATTTCTTCATTCTTTTTATTTAACATCCACAGTTTCTCCCTATATACATGCACTGACCTTTTTTTCCTCTCCATTTCATGGAAGAAAATGGTACTCTGTTATACAAATGTGCTCCCTATTTCCTTTGAAACTGTGTTCAGTCAGTCCCTGCAGAAAGAATAGGTAATGAAATTCTATCTCTCAAGTGTGTGTAGACATATCAATCACTTTAAGTGGAAACAATCATTCCTCTGCCATTTGGAGCCAACATCTCTGAGCACAGAAGCAGTACTGTTGCTTTCTGTTACTAAAAATAGTTTTTCCATATAATGCTTAAGTTCACCTTCCCACCACATGCCAAAGGTCAAGAAAAGCAGATCTCCTGATAACATTTGATTTAAGCAAAGGGAGTGTTAAAAAGTATGTTCTGTAATCTGGGTTTAGAGCTGACTAAGATGTGCAATTGGTGGAGGTAATTGAGCAGCTCTGTGCTGTCGCCCTCCTGCCAGTTCTGATCTCTGCCCAGGGTTGGTCAGAAAGCACCAAGTTTATAGTTCTTTTCCAGGCTGCTGACATCCACTCCTTTCTACTCTAACGTCCCCTTCACAATCCAGCATTTTTTTCCTCCCTCGCACATATGCAAAGAGATTTTGGATTTGTGCCATCACCTTTTTCTCAAGAATTATCATACATGTTAAGCTTTTGTCTTGGTTAGGAAGCTGATACCAGAAGATACAGAAAATAAGGCATGCAGCCTCTTTTACCGCAGTGCTCCCATCCTTCATGCCTGTTCTATCTACCATAAACTTTAAAACCCACTCGTATTTACAATGCTGCTGGCTAAAGGCATGTTGCTGATGAACGAGAGAAATACCATGTCAGCACAAGGCATTCTAGTTACAGTGAGGCACCTCTGTCTTTACCCAGGGCATTGCTGCTGTGAAGTGAAGCAGCTATCACTCCCAATCCCCAGATACTGAGCAGTATCAATGCAGGAATATTAAAGAGAATATTAATAATTTAATTCAAAAATTCATTTGCAGCTGCACTTCAGTGAATTAATTACTTTTTGTTTTTCTCTTCTGATTCATTTTTCTCTCTTGCTAATGATCAAGTTAGAACTAGGAAGAAATAAGTGAGGTTGGAATAGGTGGGAGTCTGGTGCCAGAGTAGAAGGCACAAAGAAGCATGTGCTTTAATGTGGGTGCCCTAAGAGACCTGTCAAGTGGAAAGGGATAGGTTAAACTTAATCCTATCTTCTCTACCCCAAAAGCAATAGGAAACCATGTTACCATGTTAGAGGTTCTACTTAGTATTTTAAAAGAGGGAAAATTAAAATCCAGCAAGCAAAAGTCCCGTGTTATTAAAAAGATTAATCTGTTGTTTACCACTACATCGTCTATGCAATTCACTTACCTGTATGCTCATTAAATTAGTATAGCCACACAGAAAGTGACTGTATAATATTGCCTACGTGTTAATGGAGCTTGTATCCTGACTTCCAGAAGGGTTGGGGGTAGGTGCAGCAATTTTTGCATAACACTTGCTTATCACAACTTGCCAGATGACTCTAAGGCAACATTACAGCAAGGTTCAAATCCACAGCCATTTTAGTCATTTTCTAAGCTCGAATAGAAAAATCAGTCAGAGAAATTTCATTTACCAAATCCCAGACTGGGGCAAAGCAGATGCTTTCTTCCATGTTTAAAATATCCATGAAACAGGAAGACAGTTTCCGTCATGACAGTCCAAGCTACCATTTTAAAGCAAGCAAAAACTTGTGTTTGCTAATACACCTTATTCTAAGTAGTACTTATTCTAAGTAGTTTTCTAATGGAAGAAAAAAACCTTTGCACTAATTAGATTTTGAAAACAAATGTAAAGGCAAACTGAATTTTCTCTAATAATCTTGTTGCTCTGGCACAGGATCCATAGCCATTTGAGGACCAAATGATCCCTTGGGGATAAGCGATTTCCAGGGGTGTGATGGGGTGCTCTGGTATATGTATCAACACAATGGGGGATAAGGCTAAGGACCAAGATGGAGAGAATTCAGCATTTAGTTTTATCCAAAAGATCAGAGACAGGGAAAGGAAAGGAAGGAGCACAGGGAGGGAAGAGGACATCGGCACCAGCGTTAATGATGTCAGGGACAGACACTCTTCTGTCTGACAATGCAGACCATCACTGCAAGAGCCTGTTGACCCCGCCCTGAAAAGTTGTCTAGCTTGCTTCCTAATTTTGTTCCCCAGACTGTAATAATTAGGCATTTGCCCCTGATTTCACATGACCTAACTCATTAACTCATGATCAGAGCTCATCAACTAATTCAACTATGCTTCTGAAGTTTGGAATGGGATACCATCTAAAATGTGTGTATGTCATAGAGTCTCACCTCTGAGTAGGGAAATAATGGCTTTGTGACTGTGTCTTCAGCACTGTAGGCTGTGGAAATGTAGCTCAACATACCGCTATGGCCCTTTGCTTGAATTTCTAAAATGTGTCTAACAAGTAACCAAAATAATCCAGCCTATGGATCTTAGTAGAAAAGATGTCTTCTCCCAACATTGGAAACTCTTCAGATCAAATGAATGCATAGTTACACCAATATTCATTTATGTAGCTGTTGTATTTTAAAGACACCTATCTGAAGGAGACCTATTCAATATCACTCAGCCACTGATAACCTCCATACTTAAATATACTGGTAAATTTCCACTGACTATGAATGCATACTTATCTAGTTTCCCTGGAAATATTTTATTTGAAAATTTATCAAAAAACAACTCATCCTATCAGACAGTAAGAAACCAAAAATCTATACCTACGACATACATTCACCATTCCAAACAAACCTAGAATGTCATTTGATAATCAAATAGAAAGTGGTTTGTCTGTTGCATACCACGTGTGTTAAAAGTAGTGTTAAATGGAGTAGACAATGACAAAATTTCTCCAGCATTTCTTGGCAAGTGATTGCACCAGTAGCTGGAAATTTGGTAGACACCTTTCCTTCCTAATTCCTTCAGCAAGAACATTTAGAACCCTCTAATGATTGGCTCTAAGGAATCTCATGCTTATGAAAAACTAACCTGATTCTTCCTTATGCATTCAAAGTTTGCCTCCTGCCAGACTGCATGCCCTGGAAGCTCCTGGAGGCTTTTGATTACCTAGTACTGCCCCCATGTGGGCCACGGGTGTCACTATTAGAAGGAGCTACCTGCTTTCCACTTTTGACATTAACAGGAGGTAAAAGCCATAATTTTTAATAGTTTTTAGTCCAATACATTGATCTAAATTTTCAAGTTAAATAGAATTGTTTTCTGGTCTCTGAATTAGTCAGAAAAAGCTTCTGGACTGATATGCCTGGAAATAAAAAACAGAGTAGAGGAGATAAGAAAATCTAGGCCAGTGTCCTCTCACCTGGGATTCTTGTTTTTCTCCGCCCAGAAGGTCAAATCTCAGCTGAATCAGTATGCAGATCACATACACAGCAACTACAGTTCCAGACTAGGGAACATGCTAATGGGCTCACCTGCCCAAAGAATCGGGGCGCAGGCATCTGACACCCATAGCCTCTGAGGGAAGCAAGGCTTAATGCAGGACAGTATTCTTGCCACTCTGCACTGTCACCTAAGCTTGCTTCTAGCAAGCAGTGTGGCCATGTGCAGTGGTGGGTGAAGCACTTCCATGTGATTTCCGCCTTTGTAGACTAATGTAAACACTTGGGATTTTTAGAATGTGATCTAATTCAGAAGAAATTAAAATTAAAGCCCATACCTCTTCTCCCTCATACGTTTCTCCTCAGGTGTTCCAAATAGTGCTCTCAACAGTGTAATGTTTTTAAAAGGTAGGTCAGAAACTTTACATCAGTGATATTAACCCCCTTTAAGTCTGTGCTTAGCTCTGAGGATATGGCTAAAGCTACCGTCTCCTCCGGACAGTACTGCATAAGAAGCAGGCAGCCCTGTGGGTTACTCACATGTAATCCCCTCCACTCTACCTCATAATTCCAATTTACAAACTGTTTAACTGTTTTCTGAGATTGTTTCTGGAAGAAATTGAATGCTTTGGAGACAGAGCATAGACTTTCATGAGAGCCAGTACCTGCCTGGGTCCAGAAGCTATCGCATCCTTTGAGTTTTCTTTGAATAGGAGGCTATCTTCTAGATTCACATGGTGTCCAAGGAGCTGATGCAATAGGAATAGGAACAAACTACAGCCATCAGTTGTTGATTAACTCTGATAACTTACCCTGGCTAATGAAGTGAAGGTTTTCATGCTTCCACTGCCTAAGGTCACTCATTAGATGTACACTTATTAAATATTCAGATAATTGTGGTAGTCATAATAATGGTAATGATAACCACATGATGACATGATAGAGAAGAAAGCATCATTGAACTGAA